>NC_064423.1:415000-587500 GCF_023375975.1 Astyanax mexicanus | reverse complement strand
TGGAAGGAGAAGTTGTAGGAGTTAGAGTAGGAAATGGAAATTAGGAGTAGGAGGAGGAGGGAATGGAAGGATGAGTGGAGGAGAAGAAAGAAAAGTAAGAAGGAGGGTAAGAAAATGGAAGGTGGAAGGAGACGCATGAGGAACAGAAGAAAGAGGAGGAAAGGGAAGGAGGAGTGGGAGGAAATAGAAGATAGTGTGGGGGAAAAAAGACATGGAAGTGAGAGTAGGAAGAGGGAAATTAAAACGAGGAGTATATGAAGCAGGGGAAGGAGGCAGAAAATGATGAACAATGTACTTTTATATTTGCAGTTTTTAAATATATAATATTATAAACTGAACACACAGCAACCCACCACAGTTTGCATGTGTGTGTGTGTGTTTTCTGACCATGGTAATCACTGTAGAGTGGGTTGGTTTGTCTCTCTGAGCTGCTAAACGACTCCAGAGCAACGGCTGCATCACTCAGCTTCACCACACGACCCAATACTGCCTTATTCTACACAGGAAGAGAGAGAGAGAGACACATGGCTGATGCATTGCAAACTTGTCAATGCCAGCTGTTAAAATTGATTTTAACCACTTCTACCCTGTGCACACTGGCTGCTGTGTCTGGTAGCATCATACCAACACTTATATCAATATTGGTAAAATGAATCTTACTTATTCACATTCTAATATGTCAATTGGTGAATAAATAGGTGTAAAGTGAGGGTTTATTTATTTTCTCCTCAAGAAGAACACTTACCTGTATAAGGTGAGCAGGTACAGTCACCATAGCAACCGAGAGGGAGGAGCGCAGCAGGGCCCGGAGGGCATATAAGAACGTGGTGAGGGCGTGGCCACTGGCGGGACTTTCACTAAAGCACACATCATCTCCCCAGAGGGCGGAGCCTAAAGAGTGAAGACCCAACCGTAACACATTCCGCACTTTCCCCTGAAATGAAAAACATATATATATATATATATATATATATATATATATATATATATATATATATATATATATATATATATATATATTAAATTCTTCTTCTTCTTCTTCTTCTTCTTCTTCTTCTTATTATTATTATTATTAGCAGTAGTATTAATAATAATAATTAATAATACTTAAGTTATACATTTTAAATGTTGATAATGAATAAGGGTTTTTTATTTTATAGGTGTAAAACACTGCAGATCAATATCAAATCAATAAGTCTCACTTACATTTTTTGATTATGTAGAAATAAATATTATACAAATCTAAAACCCATGGTTAAAATACACCTATTTAAATTATAATACATAGTGAATATATCTACACTAGGGAACATTAAAGGCTGTAGCTCAGAGATGTTCTGGAATATAATCAGTCAAAAGTTGGACACACTTTAAAGTTAGTGTTTTTTCATTATTCTTAAAATGTTCTGCATTAATAGAAAAATATATGGAATTATTTAGTAAACAAAAAAGTGTTAAACCTGAATATGCTTTATATTTTAGATTCTTAGAAGTAGCTCTTCTTGCTTAAATTAAAGTTTTGCACATCTCTGCTGGATTTTCTCAGTCAGTTTTATGAGGTAGAGTCACCTGAATTTCAGGCTTTCAGTTAACAGCTGTGCTGAACTCATCAAGAGTTAATTACCTGAATTTCTTGCCTCTTAATGTGTGTTGAGAGCATCCATTTAATGGCAATATCAACTTAAATAAGTAAAGAAGAAAATTATTCTCAGGTGCAGTCTTAAAGACCATCAAAAACATTATAATGAAACTGGCTCTCATCAGGAGCGCTCCAGGAAAGGAATAGCAAGGTTTATCACTGTTGCACAGGATAAGCTCATCAGAGTTATTTTAAAAAAATGAAAGGTGTGTCCAAACTTTTGACTGGTACTGTATATAAATATATAAGGCAGAAACATACTGGATGCGCAGTTGTGTACTATTAAAGTCAGAGTTGGAACTTTAAATACACTCATAACAGGTATGAAGCTCATAGCAATTCAGGTTTAAGGTGAGGCACTCATCTTCATGAACACTGTATAAACTGTTAAGCATGGTGTTGGCAGCATCATGGGCTGGGCTTTTGTGGAATTAGTACTGATAAGCACTGATTAGTACTGTTTAAAGTTTCTGTTTATATGACCTGCTGACCCTCGCTGTTTACAGATGAACTCCAGCTGTGTGTGCTGAATTCTGATAACATGAAACAGGGGGTTCCTCAGTCTTAGGAACTGGCTGAAAAAGTGTGTGTGAGTGCAGAGCTAGTTTAGATACAATTCAGCCCAAAAACTCGAGGCAAAGATATAAAATGATTAAAAACAAACAGCAGAATTCCCAAAGTGACACAAAGGCGTGTGGGTTCCTCAGAACGAGCTAATAGACAGCAGCTATATAGCTCAGCATCTTAGTCTGTTTATCAAAAAGCTATAGCCTGGGGGTGGGGGGGTTAATGTCTATGTAAGAGATAATCAGACACACTAAATCAATTCTACCAGTCAGGTTGTTAGGAACAGTAAAGTCACTCTGCTGAAGTGCAGAAATTCAGTTTAGTTCTGCAGCACCGAGGTTAGAGTAGTATTAGCATTAGCCACTAACCACGCTAATACTCTTTCTCCGTTCAGAGGAGAGGATTATCTGCCTGTAGCCTGCTGCTAACCCCGGCTAGCACTGCTGGAGTAGCATTAGCCTTAGCTGTGGCATTAGCTGACCTGCTGAATTAGAAGGAAAACATGGCGACACCCCTGTTCCTTACTAGTAATGGGCTAATGTGCCCTATAATCCAGTGCGCCTTATTTATGAAAATAGACCAGAAAAAAGACAATTACTGATAGTGTGCCTTATAATCCGGTGCGTCTTTATAGTGCTAAAAATATGGTAAACATTAGAGGTGTGCCAAAAAATCGATTCACATAAGAATCTTGATTCTCATTTACTACGATTCAGAATCGATTTAAAATGTCCCAAAATCGATTCTGAGGGGCGGGTTTTAGACTGATTTTGGGCTGGGTATTTTTGTTGGACCTGGCAACCCTGGGGATAGCGCTTGTCCTTTCAAACGGAGATCTTCCAGACACACACAGAGCGTAGGTGTTTGAGAATCACCGGTAAGATGGCAGAACAAGCACTATATTACATTAGATTAACGTGTAGTTTCAATGTTTTATGGCAGAATGCTTCATAACAAGCATAAAAAAGATCGCTAGTAGTTAGTTTCAGTAACTGTTAGCTAGCTAACTAGCTAACTTTCCAGTTCCACCTTAAATAACGCTACAGGTGGCAGCGGGCTGCAGCATTTAAGGCGGAACGGAAAAATACAATAAGCTAATCAGAGCTAATTTCAGCTCCTCATCACAGAGGAATTAAGGAATGGACCATATGAATTAATTTCTCCACCTCCTGCCCCCTTTCTGAAGAAATACAACGACCTTAAATTAACTAGTTAATCAGCAGCTGCTCCTGAACTTTAGCGCTCCACTGCTATCATCACATCAGCCCAGCAGCGTCACCTACACACCACCGCTAGTAGCCTGGTAATAAAGCAGTGTTATTTATTATTTATTTATTGTTCATTAACGTCATTGTGATATCCCAGTGATTCCTCTGTCACTGAGGACCCACATTCCTGCACATTTTATTGTTTTTGTAACACATTACCTGCTCCAGGACCAGTGTATATTATGGAGGGTTTTTTTTCAATAAGATTCATAAGCCAGAAGCAGAAATTTTTATAATTCAAATCGTTTTGAACCAAAAATCGATTTTGAATCGAATCGTGGCCCCCAAAATCGGAATCGAATCGAATCGTGAGATAGTAAACGATTCCCACCCCTAGTAAACATTTAATGTAATTTAAGGAAAACAGTGAATACCCAGAGTCCAAGAGTGTCTGAAAGGTTCTGATGTTCAATTTGCAGAGAGACCCACCTCTGAACCAGAACCATCAAAACCTTCCCGATGGATGACTGTCTGGATGGACTTTAGCAAACCAGCATACGGCCCCAAAGAGCTGAAACATAAACAGACTGTCAGGAACAAAAAAGCAGCAATGCAAAACATTCAGACAGCATTCTCTGTGCAGACTGAGGGTGTTGTTCACAGTCTGCTTCAGGTGTTTGTGTGTTTGTTACACAGTGTAAATTTAGTATGGTTAGCTTTGGTTTCACACTGCAGTTTAGTGGCTGAGCGCACTAAAAAAACATTACTACACCCTGGTGCTATTACCTATGTAGGTGGAGTCTCCCTATACTTTACACTGATTGGCTTGTAGAATGCTATCAGTTTGGCCAGTTGCTGTTTCATGTGTTGTGCAAAATTCAGTCTTTTTGCCAAAATCACAGACACACAGACCAATCTCTGACTTGGGGGAGATTTCGAAGGAGCAGAAATAAAAGCCCAACACGGTCCAGACAGTAAAATACCCCCTCCCTATCCGGTGTTGGAGTTTCCTCAGTAAAGGTTTGGTTAAAAGAAAACTCCGGTCAGCAGGTGAGCTAAGTAACCTGAAACTCGAGTCCAAATGTCAGGACCTAACAAGCCAGGTGTGGAAACACCCTGACCCATGGCTTTATGTTCTCCTAACCAATAACTTTGTTGCCTCCAATGTATTACATAAAAAATAGATAATAGTATAATAGTAAAGTAGTAAAGTAACAGTATTAATAAAAATGTTAAATGTTAATATATAAACACACTTTCAACACTTTCAGCTGTAAGTTTAAAGTTCTAAAGCCGGCAGGACAGACAACGAAGTTTCGCTTTAATCCTTGCCTAAAAACTTCTCTCAGGAGCTTTGAGTGAGTTCACTGCAAAATGTTTTGCGTTTTTCTTTTAATTTCATTTGAAGCTGCAGCCGCGATTTTCCACATTGGAAATATCAAATTAAGTGTTTTTTCTTTTCACACTGCCACACACATTTTAACACATAACGTAAAGAACAGATTTAGGCCACTTTAACCTTATTTATTTTTTTATTTTTTACACTTTTTACTTCTACATTTCCTTCAATCAGATCAACAGGAAATTCTGCTTCCAACATCTCAGCCCTAACATCTGAAACTGCTTCATTAGAGAAGCATACAGACCAGGCTGATTCTGCCTGTCTGCAGCACCACATTAGCGCTGTGCTAATGAAACCAAATTAATTAAAGTCTCTTAATCAGCTCTGCTGGGTCTCCGGGGCCGGGGGAAGCCAGTGTGATGAATCAGATCTTCGTCTTAACGGAACAGTGATTTTTCCATCTCTGCCACCCAGCATTTCCAGGTTAAATCAGGGGTAAGATCTGCACTGTTATCAAGGACCCTCGGTTCCTCTCCTCAGTTTCACAGGTGTGATTTTCTGCCAAGTCACTCAGGAAAACAGGATTCATATGCCTGGTAAAACTTACGTAAGCACTAAGAATTTTGTATCAAAAACATTCAAGCCAGTAAAATACGCCAGCGTGCTCTGTAAAGGCTTGGTCCACAGAAAAAGTCCAGTTAAAGGTGAGATAATTAACCTGAACGCAGGCGACTGAGGAAGTGTTTCTCACCTGGAGAACAATTACTGAAACAGAGCAATTCCTCCGGCAGCCGAAAGACCTGAGAGAGACAGTAATGAGAGATCTATGTGGAGATGAGCTCTAAAGCTCTTGTATAAAGTGAGTTAAATGAAACTAATGATTATTTTGGTAGTTCACTAATCTGGCTATTGTTTTTACGATTTTACAACAATTACTGCTGCCTACCCCACTTCATCCTACTTCCTGTGGGTGTGGCTCCTGTTACGTTTGGTCACTTTTGGTAAGTAAGCAGCCCATTACCCCTCCCATGCAGCATTTCTGTCCCCATTTAAAAATTAATTGTGCATTTAAAAATGAACAATTTAATCTGGAGTGAACACGTTTGTGTAATTAACCCTGTTGACTAATCATTGCAGCCCTGATTTACATCTACTTTGATATTTTATTTCTTAGCAGAAAATCAGCTGTTTCTACACCGTCCTATTACTATATTCAATTCACCCATCTTTTTTATAAGTTTATACGTTTTTTTCTTGCAAATATAAACATTACTGCCTCGTCTAGATTATTACAGAAGTATTTAATTCAAATTTAATGAGGTCCAGTTTGACAAAGCATTGTTTTCACATTCCAGTTTTCTCTTTTTTCAGAGCTTTCTTCTCCGATCACTGCAGTCCCACCTATTAATGACCAATTCTAGAGCATTATAAAGCCCTACACCTGTAGTGTACTACTTACTGTCTGTCATAATGTGCATGTGGGTCATATAATACAGCATAATAGAACACTCCCTATGCTTCATGCAGTGTACTATAGTGCAATGTACTATAGTCTGTCAGAATTAACTAATTATAGTCCCATCATAATTAGCTTTATTGAATGATAATTAAAGCCCTAACTCCAGGCTGTGTGTGGGGATGTGAATAGTGTTACTTGCAAATCATCATCACAATCTTCATCATCATAACCATCATCATTTTTAGGCTGCTGCCAACCAAGCTTTCAGACTGAAAACTAAAAGCTAACACCTAAATGCTAACATCTAAATGCTAAAAGCTTTATGACCGCTGTTCCAACCTCACCATAAAACTATAATAATCTCAGCGTCGGGAAGAGTGACAAAAGAATTCCCGAAACTACGTCAACCTCAGCATCCAGCAACTGCCAAGTCAGCACATGCACACACCCACACACAAACACACACACACGGCCGTGGCTTCATAGCACCAGAACACACTTCCCCAAGCAAACAGGGGCAGGTAATGCTGATAAACAGAGCCGTGTCTGTTTGCAGACATAAAGAGCACAGAGAGCCTCCATAAAGCCGGAGCTCCAGATTGATTTGTTTGCGCTGTAGAGGTGACCGGCAGGCTTTAATGTATGCAGCGCTGCCGGCGCTTCACAACCGTAAAAAACCTCTGCACCGCAAACACCGCAAACACCAAACAGCAGCCGACCTCTTGGCCATCGCCCCGCAGGAGCATGAGCTCAGCGCTTTATTAGAGTCAATCTGCACCATAAAACCCGCCTCCCTCACCGTTCCCCAGAAACCTGACGCATTAGGCAGCAGGAACGAGACGCTTCCCGACCCAGATTACACACTCATCTCTCAGCCAGAGTCACTGCTAACACTCTCCATCAGTTTATTTATACTCACATCTTTAACTTTTGTTTAATTTACTAGTATTAGATAAGATTAGCTCAAAAATAATGGAACACTTAATCATCAGAATACAACACAGAGTCAGGTAGACTTCGGGGACATCAATCCGCCCATTCAAGAAGCATACGTGACTTTGGTGCAAACGAGAGTGATTACAGATGCAACAGCAAGACAACCCTAAAAAGAGAAGGGGGTTTGCAGGTTGTCCACAGATAAATACTCTCTCCCTTCTTTCTTTCTAAATGAGTCTTCTCTAATTTTGCATTGTGCTAGTGTCCTTATCACTACTGGTATCATGGAGCAGTGGAACCTGCAGCCTTTCAAGGTTACACAAGTAGTCCAGCTCAAGCACGCTCTCAATGGAGGAGAATTGAGGAGATACCAGGATAGATGCTGCTACAGGAGGAGAGCAGGGCAGGGCCGTAGAAAGGTCTCAACCCAGCGAGCAGGACTCTAGTAGGATCTGTTCTCACAGAGCAGCACCGGGCCGCTCTGGAGATCGTGGAGAACGTTACTCTGCCTGAAACATCTTTCAGCACGAACAGTTTGGTGGTAGATCAGTGAGTCATATATTGAAGGGTCACACAAATCTTCCTATGATAGGCAGTGGTACTCAATGCTGTTAGGTTAAGAGATAAACTCCTCAGAGTCAGTATGCTGGGGCAGGGTGTGCTGGGTTCTTCCTGGTGCAGGACAATACCCCTCCTCATGTGGCCAGAGTATGCAGGCAGTTCCTGGATGAATGATGGCATTGATGCAAGTGAGTGGACCTCATATTCCCAACACCGAGGACTTCAGTGACTTCAGTGACCTGATTAAAATCTGGAAGGATAATCCCCAGGACATCATCCACCATCTCATCAGGAGCATGCCCAGATGCTAAGACTTTAAGTCCAGCTCTTAATGAAGCATTGTGATGGAAATTTATTTAATTAAGGTGATTCATAATCAATAAGGAGGGTAAATTATTCCTTAATTTAGGAAGATATGTGACTAGGTGCAGAGATTAGAATGTGCATACATGGCTCACATGGGCGTGCAGGACAGGTGACCACAAGATCACATCCCTCGGGCATCAACCATAAAACATACGTGGCACAAGTTACTGACCAGTGCACTGGAAGGTTCTGGAAATTACGTGTCTCTAAAGTGTGAGCTTCACCCTCGCCCCAGGCTGTAGGAATGCACCTGACTGGACCAGTCGAGACCGGCTAGGTGATGTACCAAGATACGTGGACTTTTTAACATAAAAGCTAATATGCCTGGGGGAAGAAAAAAGGGTACAAATACGATGAGATGTTCGCTATACGGGGGGAGAGACTTGAACGCATGCTTTGTAATGTATTCTGTCTTTTCTCCTATTAAATAATTGCTACTCACTTGATCCAGACTCAGGTTTTCGTGTTTGTTCTGTCACTAATCTTTGTTTTCCACCACAGCATGATTTTGGTTTATTTATCTCAGTAAAGATTAGGCCTTGGACTAGGGTCAGGTGTAAGGATGTTGGCATAGAAGTGAACGGCACTGAAAGGTTAGGGTTCAGGGTTTTAATTGGCCTACAGGAAGTAAGCTCTGAGGATCGTTGGTTTGAATCTTGGATTACATTTCACATGTATCAGAGGAGAAATGTGAGGGAGGAGTAAGGAGTGAGTAGGGTTTAGGGTTAGGGGACATAAAAATAAGGGTTTGAGTCAAGAATCCTAAAAGTAAACTAGCTGTAAATGTAAATAAATTTGTACCATTGGTTCTGCTTACCTGGTCTGTTCATCTGTTTTTTCCTGTGGGGGGTAAAAGGTGTGCCGCTGAACGGCTTGAAGCATCCGAGTGTCCATCCTTTTAGAGAGGTCATAGCAGTGTCCGAACCGAGAAGAGGAGGCCAGTTCAGTCTGGACACACAGACAGAAACAGCAACATGGGGAGAATATCAGATCACAATTTCATGCAGTGTGAATCACTTAGCATTAGAGATTAGGGCTGCAAATAATGATTATTTAGTCGACTAATCTGATGATTATTTTTTTTAATTAGTCGATTAGTCTGGGATTATTTCTGCCATGCCCTCCATCTCTAAAAACAAAAGAAAAAGCTAAACATGAGATTTAAAAGGTATTTAAATGTCTAGATGTTGCTTAAATGTGGAAAGTACTAATTATTTGTTGAGTAAATATTTGATCTGTTGTGTTTGGGCACTTTTGGAGATACAGACTAAATTAAGTGTAATCTGTGTGAGTGAGACATTTACCCATCTCCCATTGCACTTCTGTCCCGCAGAACTTTGTGTAATGCAAGACTTTTACAAATTAAAATTTCTAGTTATTAAATTTAATTAATCGACTAATATATAGACTAATTGTTGCAGCCCTATTAGAGATGTCTCAATTTCCATGTTTTACTAGTCTTTACCGGTGTTTATTAGGGCCACATCTATCCTAAGTTGTGTGTAATTATATTATACATACATAGATTGAATCAGTTAACTGTCAGCATTAAGCTACTCTGACTGGATCAGGGGCAAAATAACCTGACTAGCTCCTCCCTCCTTAGTTCTAGGGTTTAATATGACATTAGAATATTTATAAACTGCTATAGCTATAGACCGCTGGTTATCACTAACTCAACCTCTGAACAGTTCTGACCAGAAAGCTTAGCTTAGCCAGCTAGAATCCCAGTTAGATGATTAGCTTAGCAAAGCTTTGTTACCCAGCTTTTGATTGTGTCTTTTAATCCCAAATCTACTTGTTTCTGGGGATGTGTTTTTTTTACCAGGTGCTCTCTTTGGTTGGATAGAATCTCTTTAAGCTTAGCTAACAAATTATCATCAATTCCTCCTGAAATGTTTATATTTTATTATGAAAAACACAAGGAAACGTTAAAAGCTGTGAGTGTGTTAATACACAGAACTGCTACGTAAAACATATTGATTACTAGAATTAGAACACCCCTGGCCACAGCCACACCTTATTACATATTTTCAATGATATTTTTAAACTGACATTATTTCGTAGAAATCATTTTTCACATTATTACTAGCCATTAAAAGCCTTTTATACAATATTATAAAAATGACTGACCACTATAACATTTACAATACCTATACCAGAAAAGTTTGTAACAGTAATATAAAAAAAAATGTTTTACATTTACTTTGAACAATCAGTAATACATAAGAGGATGTGTGTGAAATGGCTAATTAATTGGAATTACATTTCCCCAACACTGGATAGAGTTTTCTGACCTACCTGCTCCTTCCCAGATGTGAACTTGTAGCTGAACAGTAAATACATAATTTTCAGTGTCCAAACTGCCCATCTGTTCTATGCTAGTGGTAGTTGTAAATTACCCAGCTATGGTTAAAACCTCAGGGATTACTGTTCTCACATTGTTGTTGTGATGTATAAAAGCATGTATAACACTTTGGTAGCAAATTATTTAAGTTGGAAATGTCGGAAGTCTACCTCCAGTTTTGTTAAATGTTGTGATCACAGTGTGAAGAGCTCCCCCATTGCTTCACAGTGTGAAGAGCTCCCCCATTGCTGCATGTCGTCAATGCTGTTTGAGTTTTCTGTGATTTAATACAATTGAGCTTACAACCCTAATCACGATACAGGGGTTACAATTCAATATATCTCTATATATTGCATTCATAGTCAAACTGACTATCCTTTCAGTTCTGAACCTGAACTAAATTCTCTTCAGCAGTGATTCTCCCTGAACACTAACTTATCGTATTTTTCGCACTACAAGACGCACTTAAAATCCTTTGATTTTCATAAAAATCATTAGTGCGCCTTCTAATCCAGTGTGCCTTATGTATGCATTCCACCAGTTAGGTTGTGAAGAACAGTAAAGTCACTCTGCAGAAGTACAGAGTTATACAGGAGTTTTAGTAAAGTATACCCAGAGTCTGGAGCAGTATTAGCATTAGCCGCTAACCACAGCGCTATCTTTTACGCAGTTCAGAGGTGAGTGTATCGTACTGTAGCCTGTGTGTTTACTGAGTTACGTGGGATGAACCACTAGCTGATAGTGCCCTGGGTTACCGGATCACTCAACACGCGCATTTACTAGCACTGAACGCTGCTAACCACGGCTAGCGGTTATTGGAAATCTAAGCTTACTGTAAATAAACATTTTCAGCAGGGAAATCTGTGTAGATTAACATCCAGTGCTCGTTTGACTTTTTTTTTTTTTTTTAAGAATTACGGTTTTGTTTGCTTAGGCGCCTTATAATTCGGTGCGGCTTATGTATGAAAAAAAAAAGAAAAAACCTTCATTGATAGTGCACCTTACAATCTGTACAATACAGTACACACTCAGCTGTAAAAATCAATGCAGCAGTTTTGCTGGCTTAAACAAAGAATCACACCGGTTTCTGCTAATGTTTCTTCATGTGATAAGTTGCATGGAAACTGCCATAAGGGGTCCTTGCCTGTGTTCACACTCAACCCCGAATCATTTTAATTATATATACCCAAGAAAATAGAAACTGTGTAGGAGGAAACATGCCTAGGAGGGACAGTGAACACGCTGAGCTCTGTACCTGTGGAAGATTCTGGTAGCGCCAGGCAATTTTCATTGTGTCCAGAGTCTGTGTGTCTGCAGGAGGGGCGGAGGAAGACGAACTCAAACCAACATCATCTAGAATCGGACAGGGGAGATCCTGCACAACACACACACACACACACACACACACACACACAGTAACGGTCAATATTAGGGGTGTAACGGTACAAAGCATGTTATTGGATGCATTTCAGTGTTTGAGTTCTTTTTCAGAAATATCAGCATTAGATTAAATAAAAAGAATGTTCAAATTAAATTGTATTAGTAGTAGGGGTGGGCCATAGCGCATTGAATGCAATAATATCGGCAACATTTTTGAATATCATGAACGATATGAAACATCCCCTAATTACCCTAATTATCACAACAGGGTACTATTTTTTTTTTTTACTGATTTTAGCAATAAAAAAAACACTGTTCTCATTTTCCATTATATATCTACTAGAGACAGATTATATCTGTCCAGTATCATTTATTTTACTTTAATACAGGATATATGGAGATATATGGAGTGCGTTATTAGTATCATGACATTCTGGATCATTGACTTCTGTTACATATATGATAAAATATTTGTATTTTTTAATATCCCAGTTAGGGGTGTGCCGTGCCATATATTGTATGCAATAATACATTTTTTTATTCAGTGTTTTGTCAGATCTCCACGAGTGTCGTTATTGCGAAAAATACCATGAAATATCAGGATATTATTTTAGGCCCACCCCTAATTAATGGTGTCAATTACTTAAAAAATGCTGAAATAGTGTAGTGTAGAATAGATAGAGAGATAGAGAGAGAGAGAGAGATAAAGAGACAGCAAGTGAGCAAGTGAGTGAGAGAGTAAATGAGTGAGAGAGAGAGAGAACATAAAAGAGGGAGAAAGAGAGAGTAAGGGAGAGAGAGACACAGACGGCGTGAGTGAGGGGGGAGAGACAGTACGAGCGAATGATCTGTGTTTTTGCAACAGTGCTACAGCTACACTTTCTGGGTGCAACACTTCATTAGTTCCACATTATGTTTATTGGTTCCACAAGTCTCCTATAGACTGCCTGTACCCGAGTATTCTGCATGTGTTTGCGCAAACTGAACCATGACCCCCTGTACCGTGACGGTTTGTGTCGGATACATGTACCGTTACACCCCTAATCATAATACACACTCTCTCAAGTGAGAGAACTAAAGAGTAAATTAAAGGGGTCAGACACGGGTTAAATAACGGGATTGAGTGCTGTCAATGCCTAGAAACTTTAACATATATATATATATATTTTTTTTTTTTTATGACAAATTAATCTAAAAGGCTATAGTCTCCGTCTACCGAGGACTGAGACACTCTCCATATACCGCATCTGACAGGTGGTGTCACGTGTCCCTCTGTTTCTCATCCATTATTGGTGGATTCTGCCTATGCTTTTTTTTGTTAAAAACTGACCAATAGACACTGAGAAAAAGACTAAGTACACGCCCTTCATGCCAGACACCTGTCTGTCTTCAGCAGATAAAGGAGCATTTTGAAATACTTTACAGCTGCCAGAGTTTCTGCCATGCTTTTGTTTAAGGGGTATTTTCAGTGATCCCCACTGCTGCTGATCCGTTTCATTCTCTCCACTGTATGTTGAAGTGTTGTGACCCTTTGGGAGCCCCTTTCTCAGACTGCTGGGCAGCCAAGCTGGAGAGGAGATGTGTGTGAGAGATTCTCTACTTACTCGTCTTTTTAATCCCCAATACCTGTTACAGTGCCTGCAAAAGTATTTATACCACTTTTTCATATTTTATATCACTTTACAACCACAAACCCAAATGTATTTTATTAAGATTTTATGTGATTGAACAACACAAAGTAGCACATAACTGTGAAAGGTTGCCCTGTATACTGTTCCATCCATCTCCCCATCAACTATGACCAGCTTTACTGTACCTGCTGAAGAAAAGCATTTCCACAGCATGATGCTGCCACCACCAAGTTTCACAGAGAGGATGGTGTGTTCAGGGTTATGAGCAGTGTTACTTTTCTGCCACACATAGCGCTTTACTTCCCCATGTTTGCTGTCCTACATGGCCTGTGGCTACAAACTGCAAACAGCACTTCTTATGTCTTTTTGCAAAGGTCAGATTTGTGGAGTGCATGACTTTGTATTGTCCTTTGGACAGATTTTCACACCTGAGCCATGGATTTCTGCAGCTCCTCCAGAGTGACCATGGGCCTCTTGGCTGCTTCTCTGACCAGTGCTCTCCTAGCCTGATCTGTCAATTTGGGTGAACACCAATGTCTTGGTAGGTTTGCAGTTGTAGAATACATTTCCATTTATGAATAATGGCTTAAATTTAGACTGGGATATGATTTTTATAACCTCAATGTGAGCCTGAATTCAACACCTGTGAGTTTTAAGTATTAAATAAATCACAGTAACTTCTGCCATTATACCTGTATCATGTCATCCGGGTCATCTCGGGCAGACGTTAGGTAGAGCTGATGTCCACTGACCACGCCCTCAGCCAAGAAATACTGCAGCAGCAGCCTGGAGTAACTATCATTCTGATCTTCTTCTGCAGGAGACACACACACACACACACACACACATACACACACACACACACACGAACACACAGACAGTTATGTGTTGTTCTATAATATGAACTATAATAACAAACAGTAATTCATTTTAGAAACTACCTTATGATATGTTTCATAACCTAACCCTGCTTTAAACTTTATCTCTGACGTGTCTGGTGAGTTTCTTGGTCTTCATGATGCTGTTTGTTCACTAGTGTGAGAGAACAGCTGTATTTATACTGAGACTAAATTACACACAGCTGCACTCTATTAACTTATTAGGTGACTTCTGAAGGCAACTGATTACATTTTATTTAGATTTATTTAGGGTCTGAACACAAATGCACACTACACTTTTCTATTTCTTCTTCAATAAAATTGTTAAAAAATCCCTAATAAAATACATTTAGGAAATTTTGGGTTTAGCATAAATAAAGTGAAAATGTTCAAGGCACTGAAATTAATATTAATGATATTAATATTATTATGTGTCTGACCTATGGTTATAAACACATTTTTTTCTATTCAGTCTCATGGTCAAGGGAAACATTCCTCGGCTCTTGTGTCTCAGTGTCACTTAAGATCCCCTAAACCCCCCTAAACCTACACACATCCCAAACCCCTCAACGCCCCTCAGCCCCGCCCCCTGGCCCATCCCTTCAGTAAACACCCTCAGCCCCCCCTCTCCCCGTCCCATATTGATGCGTTTCTGGGTCAGTTCCCTTTGTAGCTTTCAGAGTTGCTCACAATGGCCCCCAGATGGGCCCTCAGGGGCCGGGCATTATTGTGCTGCTGTCTCTATGGAGGGGCACAAATAAAACCCACGGGGGTTATTAGCCTGGCAGGGGGCATTTAGTGTGAACAGAGTGGAGGAGGAGTGCAGAGATTGCAGAGTGGCGGGATGCATCAGTCAGTCTGGACCATCAAGGGCTTTGGAAACATTTTTCAAAGGGAGGAAGTGAAGGAAGGAGTGAGAGAAAGAGAGAGAGAGAGAGAGAGAGAGAGAGAGAGAGAGAGAGAAAGAGATCCATATATATGTAGAGAGAGAAAGAGATAGAGAGAGCGCTGCAGGGTTAATGTGGGTCAGTGCTGTTTCCATATGCTGCCTGTCAGAATCTCACTTATCCTGGGTGACAGCAGCCACAGAAAAAACAACATAAAGCTTGTCACAACACCACAGACTCTACTATTACAACACACATACACACTAAACAACTAGTACTGTTACAGTGCATTTACATGACATAAAGATTACTGTCACTTAGTGCTGTGTGATATGGCGATAAATATCGTTTCTACATTTCATCAATTATTCATGCAAATATATAAAATAGGCTATGATAAAATGTATTGGTGTTAGGGTTGGGTATTTTTGGTGAAGATCTTGGACTGATTTTATTTGGTACACAACGCTCTGTTGTGTATTTTTACATTTTAATTATTTCACTAGAACCGTCACGCTGCCGCTGATCCTTCTGTTCTATAGGTGCTGCGTCTCATAGCGCTGCTGGTAAAGCTTTATATTCTGTCTTTAAGATGCTGCTTAGAGTGTTCAATATTTCGTTTTGATATTTTTAGAATTCGTTAGATTATATTTCTTTTAGCATTTGAGTTTAGTTTAGTTTTTTTCTATTTTATATCTGTTTTTCTGTTTATTAAATGTTGTTATTAGCTTATTAGCTTCTAGCTTGTTGCTGCCTCCTTTGTTATTTGGCATACAGAACTTCTCACTGGTCTTTTCTATAATTGTTGATTTATTCATTTAATAGCTGTATCTAACTATTTTAAGACAGACAGACACTGTGTGATTTTTTAATCAGGTACGGAGAGCTCATCCGCATGTTTGAATGGTTTGTCCTGTAGGAAAACGCAGGTGATTTATATGCTGCTACTGTAGTCTGACTGGCAGGCTGAGAGATTAAACGTCACGCAGCCCGTAAGCAGTAGAAGAAGCACCAAATCCCCGCGAGCCGCGCCCCCACTAATCCACCTGCGGAGCATTAACGACAATTTAAACTCTAGTATGCAGAACTATATTATTGTTGTTGTTAGTAATTTTCCATTCTTTTAAATTGCAGGATACTTTGATTTTTATTTCTCTTCCCAGACCCGACCCGAGATTTCTGGCTCCAGAAAATAGTCTGTGATGTAGTCATCTGTTTTTTAATACTATATTTATTTTATATAAAGCTATGGCCTGATAATCACCATATACCTAAGTAACCAAGTATAATTGTTAACAAAAAAGAAACTAAATAAGGAAAACTGAAAGTGAAAGTTCTCCTTAACTGAAACTAATAAAAACGTTAATTAAAAGAAAAACTAAAATGAACTGAAATTACAAATTGAATCCCCTTATTTTCGTGTTTGTTAATTTATTTATAATTTATTTATATAAAAGTGGTATATCATGATATATATCGTTTCATATCGTGATATATGATTTTTCCCATATCGCCCAGCACTACTGTTACTCCTACACAGCGCCTTTCAAACGTATTCAAACCCCAGTACTGAGAATTAGCTACACACAGGTCGTCTGTACCAATTAGATCAATTGTATGTACCACTTTCTTACTTTTTAACTTTATTTTGGTTGAAAAAAAATCCCAATAAAACACATGTAAGGTTATAACATATACACCATCAATTCATCATTCTAATGAAGCTTTTACCCTACTAATTAGCATGGTGCTAAATTTAGACCTAAATAATCAAACCCTTCAACAATGAGGTAAATGAGCTCTTACCTATTAGAAGAAGACTCCCAACCACTAAACCGCCACCTGCAGAAAACACACACACAACCACATTAGGTCAGCTCAGTGTACACTCAATGTAAAGTCAGTGTATGCTGGGGTGAATTTTATTGGGGCAACAGCTAAAAGAAAACTGTTTTCAGTTCTTATAGCTTTATATACAAATGGTAACTTCGTAAACACAGAAACTTCTAAAAAAAAAAATTAACCATGACAATCTGTAATGGAAATTTTATGATTGCAGCTATTTTTTTCCTCAAACAAAGAACCTTTCAGTAATGTCAGTTCATATTACAGTATATAAGTAAAGTACCAGGAAAGTATGTTAAAAGTGAAGCTCGTGCCTTTAAAATGTTCTCCCAAAATTATGTACCAATGAAAAAGTACTATCAGCAATCAAAGTATAATTACTCAATAAAAACATATTAATATTGTTATATTATTATTATTATCATTGTAGAAGCAGGTGTTTAGTACTGTAGCTTGGTGGAGGAGTTCTTTTTAATGTTTAACTATTCTGTAATCAGCTAATCTACTTTGTATTAATAATTTTAGAACAAATAAAGATGGATTTCAAATGGTACTCCAGCGATTACATACAACACTCACTCTCTCTCTCTCTCTCTCTCTCTCTCTCTCTCTGCTGCGCTGTACTCAACAACTAGACTGAGAGACACCAAGCCTCAATATGTTTGTGTTATTATCTATGCTCCAGAAAAAAATCTGCATTCATTTAGAGGTATCAGAGCAACCCATAGCGCTGATGGTGGTTTTACTTCACTCTGTAAATTCTGTGTTTATATATAAATTCTGCTTTTATTCCTCAATTTCATGATTTCATCTGTGTTTCTTTTTACATCACGGAAATCATAGGGCCCTAAAGCTGTATGATGTTTAATTTTCAGTTGTATGCTGAACTTTTCTGATCTCGCAATCTGATTCTCGCAATACTGTAAACTGCACATTTTAGAGTGGCCTTTTACTGTGCCCAATCTATGTGCCACTGTGTATAACCAACATCTTAATATGCCACACCGATGGCTGGTGGATGGTTTATTTCAGCAAAGGAAAAGTGCTCACTAACACAGATTTAAACTCAATTGTGAACAAAAGTGAGAGGAAAAAAAGTCTTTTGTGTACATAGGAAAGTTGCTTGAGTAGGAAGATATTTGAGTGTTGCGTTTATATTTTTGTTCAGTGTAAATATAATAGTTATCCTTGAATTTAAAATCAATGATCTAAAGAGAATTTTACACACAGGCATAAAACTACTTTATCCTACTACTCTCTCACTTTATCTTTCTATCCCTCTCTTGCTCTCCATTTATTTCTTACTGCCTCACTTTTTCCTTACTCAACTACTGCCTACCCTGTCCTTTTCTCTCCCTTTCTCACTCTCTAACACACTCGTTTCTTACTCAACTGCTCTGTCTCTCTTTCTACTACTGTCTCTCTCATTCTCTCTACTAATCCTGTCTCTTTTTACTACTTTCTCTGTCTTTTTCTCTACTCCTCACTCTGTGTCTGTCTGTCTCTACTCCCCTCTATCTTTCTCTGTCTGTCTGTCTCTACTCCCCTCTATCTTTCTCTGTCTGTCTGTCTCTACTCCCCTCTCTCTCTTTCTCTGTCTGTCTTTACTCCTCTCTCTCTCTCTGTCTTTACTCCTCTCTCTCTCTGTCTCTACTCCTCCCTCCCTCTCTCTTTCTCTCTCTGTCTGTCTTTCTGTCTCTACTCCTCTCTCTCTCTCTCTATTTCTCTTTCTCTCTGTCTGTCTCTACTCCTCTCTCTCTCTGTCTGTCTGTCTTTACTCCCCTCTCTCTCTCTCTCTCTTTGTCTGTCTCTACTCCTCTCTCTCTTTCTCTGTCTTTACTCCTCTCTCTCTCTACTCCTCCCTCCCTCTTTCTCTCTCTGTCTGTCTTTCTGTCTCTACTCCTCTCTCTCTCTCTGTCTGTCTGTCTGTCTCTACTCTTCTCTCTCTGTCTGTCTGTCAGTCTCTACTCCTCTCTCTCTTTCTCTGTGTCTGTCTTTACTCCTCTCTCTCTCTCTACTCCTCCCTCCCTCTTTCTCTCTCTGTCTGTCTGTCAGTCTCTACTCCTCTCTCGCGCTCTCTCTCTCGCCCACCCAGCGCGCGGTCCAGTCCCGGCGCTCCGCTGGAGGTGGTGAGCAGCGCGCGGCCAGTGTTGCGGGTCCCGCGGATCTGCGCGCGGCCGCCGCTCCTTCGGAAACTGCTGCACGGTGTGTTCTGCACGGGCGCCGCCATCACACTGCACGCACATCATCTGCGTCACACACTCCCCTCCAATCAGAAACGGGCAGTACGTAGATCCACCAATCGGTGCGCGCCTTACTGCCGCCCCGCCACTCAGAGCAGCGCGTGCAGGAGGCGAGGGGCAGAGAGCGGAAGTGGAGGAAAACATCAGAGAAGCTGTGAAGGTGAGGTCATTAATTACATCACTGAACTGGTTCCGTAAACACCAGAACCTCCAGAGACCCAAAATCACCCGTCCGGTCCTCAGCCCGCACTCCCGGCTCCAGCCCGCTGCCGCTCCGCTTCTCACCCAGCCTGCAGCACAGTCTATAGGCTGCACAGCAACACAATCCGCGGGTCCCTATTCAGTAATAATAATTAATGCAGACTAGTTTACAGTATGAAGTGTGTAATATATAGTTTTCGCCCGTTCTTATTTTTTCGCCTGTTCCTGGGCTTCCGGTGTCCTATAAGGCCTTTTTTCTCAACAGTATTCTAATTCATTAGCTGGGGCAGTGTTGACTGCAAGCTTGACGACACGGGTTCGATTCCCGCGTAAGGAGCGCTGTGTTTATTTTTTATTATTTTTATTTTCTTCTTGGGTTTACCTGCTTCATTTTCATATTTTTGTGGCCCGCCAAGTAATGGCTTGAAAAATATCTGGCCCACGGCCAAAGCTAATTGTCGACCCCTGCTCTACGATATTGATATAAATAAGCAAATACCAGGAATTATGTATTTATTGGTACCAGTTTTACAGAATTTCACCCCTGGCTTACCCTATTCTTTTAATTAGGGTCACTATGTGCACTCTGAAGTCCTTCATCATTTTGTAGCCCGTAGTATGCCCATATATGGGGTTCCATGTCTTCCTTGAATTTCTCAATATGCAAAATAGGCTTTATTCACCTATGTCACCATTGTGTACCAGAAGGAGGCCGTGGCTTATGGAAGTAGAGTTGGACCACTGGGTCCAATCGATACCACCTCACAGCTGCGTTTCCAAATTCACTTCTTCAAAAAAAAAGAAATCTTATAGAGGTCAAACCTTCCATAGTTTTCTCAAAGATTCTGTGCTGCACCGTGAATACAGTAGAGATCTCCATTTTAATTTAAGCTGTATGTTAACAAGCTAAGGCTAGCCATATTGATATTACCCAGTTAACTAGCTAGTTAACATACTAACGTGGGGAGCCTGGTCTTACAAGAGTGTACACTCTCACGCTTAGCTGGACTGTAATTAACATTTACATTAATGTTAACATTCATTTTATCTCGCATTTGATATTACAGATTAACATGGACACAAAAGTAAGTTCAGAACACTTTAGACACTCATTTAGACACTGGTTGGAATGTGAAAGTTATTTGTCTGGACACGCTTGTAATGAGGGCTGTGGTTAGATGAACTACAGAGTATTGTAGCGTCCGGCTGGACGTGTTGGAAGAATGACGGAGAAAGACGTTTCAAAATTGCTTTATTGCTGAACTTAGAATACAGCTGCAACCACATCAAAATACAAAAAAATCTATCGCTAACAAGCTAACCTAGCATTCAGGCTGAACACACACACTCGGCAAGCCCCCACCCCCCCATTTCTCTCTCACTCTGACACACACACAAACACACACACACACACACAGAGCTCTCCTCCCCTGCTCTCCCCTATCACACACCTGATCCATAATCTAAACACAAGTGCATTTAACAGTCAGTAAAACAGAACATAACTGCAGATTCGCTACAATGTTTTCAGTCTCTAAGCTAGCTAACACGTGAATTTCCAATACAGTAAATAAAGCCGATTACCTAGCTACCTTCCACGTCTTTCACATAACCGTAAATCCAGCTGCTGTATCCTTTTAGTAAAACAGTTCGGGAAATATTTTACTTATTTTCTGCCTAGTTTTCATCTGCTTTCACCGGTAATTCAGGGAGGTGTTTGAGGTTAGTTGTCCATTAAAACTGGTGTATATTCTGCCGGCTCCCTCGCTGCCCTGGAACCTGGTTTAGGAGTGTAACCCCCAAGCCTCGCTTTCATTTCAACATGGCCGTGGAGTGAATAAGGTCCATTAACAGGTTCTTCAAAAACGTGCATCTCATCACATTCTGTGGTGAATAAATATGAACCCTGTATGTTTTATTCTGTGGACATTTTCTTCTTGAACATCACTGGATCCTCTGAATTACAAAGTAATCTATAGCTATTGTGCACTTAATTGACATCACGGGCTAGCAGCACAGTAGGCTAGCAAGCTAGCAGCGGTATTAAACCACCTGTCGTGCTCTGGTCATATCACATTTTGGTTTATTTTTCTTCTTCTTCATAAATTGCCATTAGGAGTTTTATTTAAGTTTCTCCATTAGTAGCTAAGCACTAGCACTTTTGCTGTTTAGAGATGAGTATATCGAACTATAAGCCTGCTGCTAACCCCAGCGAGCACTGCTGTAGCAGTATTAGCATTAGCCGCTAACTGCGCTAAGCGCTAGCTCTTTGCCGATCATAGGTGAGTATATCGGACTGTAACCTGATGCTAGCCCTGGCTAAAACTGCTGGAGCAGTATTAGCATTAGTTGCTGAGCACTAGCTCTTTCACCATTCAGGATTTGAAGGCAGTTCTATTATAATAGTCCACAAAGACAAGGTTTTCTTTCAGGCCCCGTCCACACGTATCCAAATATTTTAAAACAGTAAAGTCTGCATTGCTATTTTTTTCTTATACTAATCAAAAGCAAAATACGGTCAAATATCTTAATTTCTTATAATATTGTATCTTACTTTTAAACATTTTAAGAGGGCAGGTATATGTTGTTGTTATTATAACAACATTTTCAAGCTATTGTCCTAATGTTTTGAGTGTACTTACTCTGTAAGTCATATGTGAGAGGCCCGTGATCTTGTGAAAATAACATCTGGCATGTGTGACGGTCTCCTGTAATTATTTTGTAATGTTACAGTGATTAAAGCTGCATCAAACTATAATGAATTGTCCTAGAGATATACAGTATTTACAGCATCTGTTACTGGCTGATGTTCATTACAGGTCACTGCCATCATTGCTGGGATAGCTGGGGCTGCTGTAATTGGTCAGGACTAGGTTCAGCAACGTTATGTGAACAAAGAATGAGGTCAGCTGACTATCTTAATATAATGACACATCAGGTTATTTCATCAATTTGTTCTTCTCTGATGAACACGGGCATATTCCAAGATAACAATGCCAGGATTCATGAGGCTAGAATTTTAAAAGAGTGAGATTCGGGGAGCATGAGATCATCATTTTCACACATGTATTCACCACCTCAGAGATCAAACCTGAACCACATTGGGAATCTTTGGGATGTGCTGGAGAAGGGAACTACCAGCATTTAAAATGACAGTCTATAAATGTTTTTGCGAGAATGTGTAATTGCATGTTAAAACATGCAGCAGTGGTTTGGTCTCTTTTCAGAATGGATCAATCTGGTGATTTTCTGTTTTATCTCGCCAGCTCTCTTCAGTGCATGCTGTTCTGATATCTCTGTGTGTAGCTCTTGTACCATTCGCAGCATCAGGTTAGCTCATGTTAGCCAGCAAAAGCTGATATAGCCAGAAAATATATGTGGTGGTCCTATTTTTTAATGTAGCAGCTCAGAAAGTAAGATTTATTTGATAAATATCATCCTTTCAGAGGTTGTTGTAAGTTTCCATATCTGTATGTTATGTGTTGTCAGGTTGTGCTGCTGTTTAATGTGGTGAAACAGTAAGCGTGTTATTTGTGTTTCGTCAGTTTTATGGGTGTGTGTCTCTCGACACAGGGGAACACACACACAGCCATAACATGTCATTACTTTCCTGAAGGGTGTATTTGTGTTTCCTGCTCTGAGGTCAGCGCACTCGCCCGGCCAGGTTAAGAATACGGACTCTCGCGCAGGAGGGAAGTGTGATAGTTATCAGTGGAGTGTGTGTCCGCACTGTGCTGAAAGGAGAGGAATAGGGTTGAATCAGAGCACCGATATGGAACGTGGTCAAAGTTATTCTTTATTCTCCAAAAACAACAGCGCGTGTGACGTGATTAGAGTGAGACAGCCGAGCGGAGCGACCAAAGCGCAGAACACGCAGAACAAACAGCTGGCCTGTGTTCTGAGGAATGGGAGTAACAAGTGTTAAACACAGAACTGTACTGTGGGGCACATCTGTAAGGCTTTACTGATAAAGACCATGTTTTCATCACCCTTTCTGGAGCTAAAGGTCATCAAAATAAAGATCTTTATTTAAAGCCAAGATTAGCTGCAGTCCAAGATGTTAACGTCTGAGCTTCTGATCGCAGGTGTGAAAGTGGCCGCAAACCAAATTTAAGTCTGACCAAAAGAGGTGTTCTTGGTCAGGGCCTACTGAACCATGGTCTGGTTCATCAGCAGTGTAAAATCACTTTTGTAGATGATAGCTCCAGTCCAGTTACATGAAGGCTATCCTCAGCCTTAAGACAAATCATAAGGAAAAAAAAATCAACTCCAGCAGTATGGATACAAATGTGTACGCTGGTGATTCTGGTTAATCTACTGTAATTGTAGATTAACCCTTATTTAAACATAGAAATGAAAGGAAACTGAGGGTAATCTTGTTAAAGCAACTTGCCGAAATAAAAATAAAAGCATTCTACAAACCAATTACTTTGACATATAGAAAGGCACAGCCCATGTATGCAACGACGACAACGCATAGTTAAGTTTTTAGTACAGAGAACAATGGAACAAACACACAAACCTTTGTCTGGACTTTCAGGTCCACAGATTGTGTATGTCCTCCTTCTGCTGTCCAGGCCACACATTTACGTAAAATTTAAGTAAAGTTTTGAAGCTCAGTGTAATCATGTTACATTTACCTGATTTATGTTCCAAATATGAGACCAGCAGACTACTGTGAAGGATTCTTCATAGAACAATTCTACAGAGGACCCCACCATACTGCAGCTACACTTTATGACACAGCCTGTGTGTGTTTTTAGCCTCATCTGGTTAAATAAGAGAATCCCATTAGAGATTCACCTTCACCCAGGCAGAAACACTGGCTGCAGGAAAAGCACCTGAAGCATGAGAGCATTATTACAGCTGTGTGTGTGTGTGTGTTTTCTCTGCAGGGTGTGTGGTGCTGCTGTTGCGATGGTGTACAGGGTTTTGGGGAGAGCTCTAGGCTTTGTCGGCTTCACGGTTCAGTACGGCTGTATAGCACACTGTGCTTTCGAGTACATAGGAGAGTTTGTGGTGGTGAGTACATTCATTTCACACTGATTCACATCAGATTAACAAACAATGTTGGAACTGGATTTATTATCTGAATTACAGTCACTTCATTACAATCTGAACTAAGGCCTATTCACATTTTTTTTTCTACAAGCACATTAAATGTGGTTGTTTATTGCTTCATCTCTGACATGTTTTTTGTTTTCCGTGTTCTGTAAATGTACCTAAAAAATTCAACAGTTCTTATAAATAGCTGCTCTTCCCTTTTCCATGCTCCCTGTCATATTTAAAAAACTCATTCATTCTCCAGCCAGTTAGCTCTGCTCTTATCTTTATTGTTATTAGGTCAGATTGAGGTATACTGATAAGTGTATTGATTTGTGTGATTGTTCTTTTTACCCACAGTGCTCTGGACCCTCAATGGAGCCCACTATCACTAACCACAATGTTGTTTTCTCTGAGCGCATCAGCAGACATCTGTACCGGATAGAAAAGTGAGTGAGGGTGTGTGTGTGTGTGTGTGTGTGTGTGTGTGAGAGCTTGTGTATGATGAACGTTAATGTTCAGGGCTCCGGGTGGTCCAGCAGACTAAGGTGCTGCCACTATGATCCAAGAATCACTGGTTTTATTCTTGCCTCATTCTGCTCACCATCAGCAGCCAGAGTCAGAGAGAGCACAGTTAGCCTTGCACTTTCTGGGTGGGTAGGTGGCTAGTAATGGAGGGTGGGGTTAATTGGCTTTTCAAATTGGGGAAAAAATATATAATAAATATATAATAAATGGTACCACTTTAAAATAAGACTACATTTATAAAAGGTTTAAAAATGGTTCACAATTAGTTTATTAATGGTTACTAATTAGGTTGTAAATGCCTCAAAAATCATTAATAATCAGTTATAACACATACATAGAAAAGGCAACAATGACATGTTGTTTGCCAAATAGTGAACCCACAGCCACATTGTTATAACTGATTATTAATCCTTTTTAAAGCATTTACAACCTAATTAGTAACCATTTATAAACTAATTGTAAACCAATAAAAAACCCTTTATAAAGGTAGTCTTATTTTAAAGTGGTACCCAATAAATTATTTATGTGTGTGTGTTTATGTTTAATCCTTTGTTTGTGTGTTTCGCAGAGGGGATATCGTAATTGCTAAAAGTCCATTTAATCCGAGGATGAATGTCTGTAAAAGAGTGATCGGAATCGAGGGGGATAAAGTGTGTACCAGCGAGCCCTCAGACACCTTTAAAACACACACTTTTGTAAGTGTTTCTGTGCTGGGTAAAACATTTTCGTTTTTATTGTTCTCAAACTTGAGTTAGTGACAGCTGAGTGAGAAAGAGAGACTAGGCCACACTGATAGTTAACACTGATGCACCCTGAGCCTGCAGGACAGCTTGCATTTCTTTGAAATTGATGGGCTGCTTATGCACCATCAGGACTTTCCTGTGTTGCAATTTTTCATCAGTTTTTCTCTTCAATCCACATCCAGGGAGATTAGATATAGTGCCATGGGTTGTAAACTTCTACACAAGCTAGAATTTAATATTGATTTATGTGTTTATACTGGTTTAACTGGCACTACCCTGCAAAACACACTAAACCTTGAGTGACTGCAGAATTACAATATGTAACCTTGGAAAGATGGAAGTTGAGACAGTAAGTTTTATACTGGAGAAAGGTGCGATAATTTTTTAGCTGTGTAACTTAGCTAGGCTAAGCAAATTGTCTTGAAGGCATTCTAGTTGAGCAAGCTAATCTTTCCATTCAGAACTCTGCACAGGTTGTGTTAGTGCTAAACAAATATACAGTCGAGCAAACCAGTAACTGAGTTGCTAACTTACTCTTCTACTGAGAGCTTCTTACGATGGTGTCCTTTTATGAAAAGGATGTCATTTTATGTTTCATAGAGATTTTTGGCAGAAGTTAATATAAATGTTAGACGTCAGGACATGTGGTCTTACTGTGAACTACAAATGAATCCTCAGCCTATATCAGTGTTTCTCAACCCTGTTCTTACATATTCTACTGCATATTCCCACTGTTCTGCATATTCTACTGCATATTCCCACTGTTCTGCATATTCTAGAGATTTCTCTGATTTAAAGGCATATTAAAGTAAGTGGTGGTATGATGTGTCTAATCCACTGCTGATATACATAATAATTGATTTATGATCCATAGAGGGCAAAGGGATTTTAACAGGTAAACTCAATAAAGGAAAGTTTTTTTAGCTGGTCAGTTGGGTCTGCTGGAAAACATACAATTTTAGTGCAGTGACCAGGGTCTCTGAATCAGCACAAATCAAACACACTGTGATTAATAAACTGCAGCTGTGTTAGTCAGTTAACTTAACTTATTATTTAATTAGCTAGATAAGGAGTCAAAGTTTAGGAAAAATTAAATATGTATGTAATGTTAAATTTGCCCTAATGTACCTGATCAGCTAATCACTATTTCATTTTCAAACTGTGATTATTAATTTAGGATTGCAGGACCTACTGTAAGCTTTAATGAAGGAACATTAATTTAGTTATCTAGAAGTTGATGTAGAGGATAGCCAGAATTTAGTACAATACTTTATGCAAATCCACCCAGTTCCTACGTCAATGGGCTAAAGTAAGGTGCAGTAATGGGGTGTGGGAAATGGTAACGGCGTTATAGTTACAGTCAGAGTAATTACTTAGATTACTCCTTACTGAAAAAAAGTCAATAAATATTAAGCGTTTATTTCAACGCCGTTACTCCCATCACTGATGATTAGTCAATTATTGGTGTATGTGTGTGTGTGTGTGTGTGTGTGTGTGTGTGACTGCAGGTACCACGAGGTCACGTGTGGTTGGAGGGAGATAACCTCAGTAACTCCACTGATTCGCGGAGCTATGGGCCGGTTCCCTACGCTCTGATCAGAGGGCGAGTGTGTTTAAAGGTAAGAAAAGTGAGAAAGTTCTACATTATGTATAATCTACATTATCCTTATAGATTCTGTGCTTATTGGTGGGGTGTAGGCTTCTGTTACCTTCTGTTACTTTTTTTATTTGCTGTTGCTTTAACTGGGTTTAGGAGGCTGTGGGGGGTTGAAATGGTTCTCACAGGTTCTCTGTTTGATTGCAGCTGTGGCCTCCTGATAGTTTCGGGGTTCTGCGCGAGAGTCCGAACAGCGGGAGAATCCAAACCAGCACTGACAGAAACTGATTATTTTATAATAAATTAATATTAATTAAGTGTATGTTCTGTCTTCATTACACCATAATAGAAAGCTGATCTGTAGAATAAATTCTCTGCCTGGCCAAAAAAAAAGTCTCCACCTGGATTTAAGTAAGTAAATGATGTGTGGGTGATGCTGCAGTTGGTCTGCAGGTTTAGGTTCAGCAACAGTATGTGCTGAAAGAATGAGGTCAGCTGACTCTACTTGAATAAACTGAATATAGACCAGGTTATTCTTCCATCAATGGATTTTTTCTTCCCTGATGAACACGGCCATATTCCAAGATGACAATGTCAGGATTCATGGGGCTGGAATTGTGAAAGAGTTCAGGATTCACAAAGTATGAGATCGTCATTTTCACACATGGATTGAGAGAGAGTTCACCACAGAGTCCAGATCTTAACCTCATTGAGAATCTTTGGGATGTGCTGGATGGAGAAGAGCTGCTTTGTGCAGTGGTTGGTCAGACTCTACCATCATCAATGCTGCTGCAAGATCTTGGTGAAAAATGAATCCAACACTGGATTAAAATAAATCTTGTGACACTGCAGACGCTTATTGAAACAATGCTACAGTGAATGAGTGCTGCAATCAAAGCTACAGGCGGTTCAAACAAATATTAGTGTATGTGACCGTTTTTTTTTTGGTGGCGACTTTATTTTTAACCAGGAAGTGTATCTGTCCACACTGACACACTTCCTGTCTGATCAGACTGCCTTCCTTCTTATAGTTAGCACAAACCTCTCAACTCCAAGGAGGACTAAAGAGCTAAACAGACTTAGGGTAGACTCAGCAGATAAATGTGACATAAATCCTCTCTTTTATGTCATATATGACCCAGGTGTCATGTTTGTGTGGCAGTTTCAGATTGAGCCCTTTAAAATATGGAATTGAAATCAAATGTGTGTCTGGTTCAGAATTCATGCCACTTTTATATCAAGGGAAAGATAAATAGTCAGTAGATGGGAAAATGGAAGAAGAGAAAATGGACTGCAGCAGTGAGGGTTTTAGTGGGGGAATAACGATGTAACTGAGCTCTAAAATAATTGGACTGACGTCTCTGTTCCAATAATGTTAGAAGGCTTTTGTCACTAACACTTGGTGTTTCGAATAAACTGGCCACATCCATTTGCATCAAAGGGAAATAAAAAAACTCAAAACCTTGTGTTTGGATGAGTCACTGAGGCTTCTAACATTCTAACCTCATGGTTTTGATGGATACAAAAAAATCAAAAACAATATTTAATCATAAAAAACAGAGTAAAATAAGCAGCTAATAAATACAAAGGAAAATAATGTCTAAACTATATAAAATTACTAAATTAATATTTAAGGAAAAAGAGATTAAAATAAAAAGAAAAGCAAAGTAACAATCAGGTAACATGAAAATTAAAATAGTTCAAGACAACAAAAAAACATTTAAAACAAAAAAGGTTAAAAAAAACTACAATGCAAGTAAAACTTAAACTTAAAACTTAAAATCTGAATAGTAATAATAGTACTATTAAAATAAATGGTTTGAAATAATCATAAAAATAAAACAATATAATACAAATAACTCAAACTGGTGCACTGCAGCTAAAAACAGGTTGTTCTCGGTACCTGGTTGCTGATCCAACCACTAGAGTGTGTTTAAACACATTTCTAGAAACTTGGCTCAGTTTCTCAAAACTCTAAACACAAACTGAGAATGATTAACTGCTTTGTTGAAACTCTACAAATCTCTAGCAAAACTGATTCCTTCCACCAAAACAACAAACACAGCTATTTTATGCTTATCTCTTACAGAGCATCAAATAAACACTGACCAGATCAATTCAGAACACTATTATCAGAAGTATTTTGTCATGTTTTTGACTTTATGAGGCCACTGTACAAATTCAAATGCATACAAGTCCATGGAAATATATTGGCTTTCTGTTCTTTATATTTATTTTGTGTGGTGTAGGACCCCCCATATAGCATTACAGTACTACGTGTATATGCGACACAAATGTAGTATGTTTCAAAACTGTAATTTTCACTTATGTAATACAATGGGAAACATGACGAGAAAAAACAGTTCACATACAAAGAGGTAACACAAATTTATTTGTTGCAAAATGTAAAGAAACAGATCACCGTTCATCAGACCTCTGATCTCGGTCAGGCAAGAGGAGCTGTACTAAATGATGAAATTTGTATTTAGTGATTTGTAAAGCTGTGATTTAGAATGATATTTGAGTGAGAACATGTGGAATTGTGTTTAGAGTTTAGCAGTTTGGAGTCACTTCATGGAGCTTCATGTTTTTGAATTTGTGTGCATAGTTACATATTTTGTGTTTATACAATGTGGAAAAACTGAAACTTCTGTTCATCAGAGAAGTGATGTATGCTGGCATAAATCTGGAGAGTGTTTTTCCCGTCAGGCTGATAATGAGGCCAAACAAAGCAGGAGACAGAGCAGGACACAGTCTGACCCTGTGAATACTCAGGTTTTACTTTATATGTAGATAATAGTTTGATCATTTGGGTCAGTTGTCCTTCAGACCCAGTTCTGTTAGTGATCACACACTGCTGCTGTCAGTATCAGAGCGCTGAGAGCAGGAGGAGCACACTGAGGGTCCTGATGGGGGAAGGGGCTCTACCCCTGAGGCTGAAGAGCAGAGGGACGTACCGGAACTCATCAGTTGGCATGAGGGAAGGCTGGATCTGACATGCCTGACCTACATCCACACACACACACATATTTGCGTGTCTTCAGTCTAATGAACAATCAAACTCAGGCTCTTTTGGGAGAAATCAGTAATTTTCTTTTACAGTAGATCTACCATAAATGAAAAGATATAAGCCAATCTAAAGCCAATACCATTTTTTAATAAAAAAAAAATGTATTTTATTTCTTGAGGGCTCTGTGACAGATAAACACATAATCACAGCACCGCTTGCAAGATCACTCTTTCCTGTTTTCCTCTGTTACAAGGTCTCTGCAGTTCTAGAATTTATCCAAATTTTTCAAATTTAATATGCAAGTTACCAGGTAATTAAAGTGATTTAATGGAAGACAGAATTTAAATGATAGAGTTGTATTATAATCAACTCTAAGGGTGCAATTAAGTTATGTTTTTGCTTGCTTTAAGCAAACGTTGATACTACTGTAGAAATGCAGAATTAATTGTTTATGTTGTCAGAAAAGTCTGTAAACTAAATAATGGTGTTTTTTTTTGCCATTTTATAATTGCAAAATTGGTCTTATTTTTTTCTATTTGTATTACAAAGACTTACATTATATTTTTCCTCACCTCCAGAAACCCTGCTTTCAGTTCCTAGTATCTAAACAAAACAAGTACACCCAGAGGGCCCACTGATTGGTCTAAGGATCTAAGGATATTGTAGATCATTTGCAGACATCAGGGAGCTGCTAGCAATGAGCGTGAGAATCACAGACCTTGCAGGAGGAGTGAGATCTCTCTGACTGCAGAACACTGTCACACATGATTAAAACAGTACGCAGAAAATGTGGGGGACATTATAGAGACATAAAAAGTAAATGTTCCTTTACTGCAGATACCCTGCTTTCAGTTCCTGGTCCCAAGTTTCTGGTTTTCGGATTTTAGGATTTTTCTCCGCTGGAATTTGGGAGTACAAAACATCTGAACAAAACAAGAGACTCACTAAACACTGCGAGTCCTTCATCTTACTGCGCCTAAAGATCTCCGCTCAAAGAGCCGGCGAACACACACCTGACTGTCTGCTTCTGTGTCTGAAAGCTGGAATGAGGAGAAATGTCGGATGTTTGGAGTGTGGGGTGTAATTTTGGAGAGAATACAGCCTCATCTCCATCACAGCTGTCAGCTGAGATCCAGTCACTGTTTGGCTCAGTGAATTCTGACCAAGGTGGGCTTTATATTCACCCACCATCTCAGACAGTGAGAGAGAGAGAGAGAGAGAGAGAAAGACAGAGAGAGAGAGAGAGAGAGAGAGAGAAAGACAGAGAGAGAGAGAGAGAGAGAGTGATGGAAAAATAATGGTCATTATTATTATGTGATTCATTATACTGACGCACATTAAGAGAAAGTCATTGTATGACTATGTGTGTGTGTGTGTGTGAGAGAGAGAGATAGAGAGAGAGAGAGAGAGAGAGAGAGTTCACTTGTAGTTCAAAAGCTGAATGGCATCCAAAACTGCTTAATGATGCAGTGTGAACACAACAAACTACAATTACCACCAGATCCGGAGGAGCAGAGCCGAGTCCAGCACAATTACAGTTCACTGGCAGAATCAGGAGGGGGGGGGGGGGGGGGGGGACAGGGGCATCACCAAAGTGCCCTCTAGCAGAAAGACAAAGTTCACCATTGGTTACCCTTGTTGAGGGAAAAGAGTGCCAGCTAGGGTTCATGCAATAAAGTATGATGCTGTCCCTCCAGATAAAGATATTTTGAAAATGTGTCCTAATCAGTGGTTGATGAGTGCCCTTCTGCCCTTTAAGCACCTGATATGCCACCACAACAAGACAGTATTCCAAAGGGTGCCTTTTTCAGTAGATGAAATGAGATGCGGTGGTGTTCTACAGGTAATAATTCTAATAATTAAGTGGCCGGTTAGGCATAAAAAGTTCCCACCAGTGTCTAGTGTGGAACTCTACCGATTGTGCAGGGACAGTGTGAGGACAGTGTGGAACTCTACGGACTGTGCAAGGACAGTGTGAAGACAGTGTGGAACTCTACAGACTGTGCAGGAACAGTGTGGAACTCTACGGACTGTGCAGGGACAGTGTGAGGACAGTGTGGAACTCTACAGACTGTGCAGGGACAGTGTGAAGACAGTGTGGAACTCTACGGACTGTGCAAGGACAGTGTGAAGACAGTGTGGAACTCTACAGACTGTGCAGGGACAGTGTGAGGACAGTGTGGAACTCTACAGACTGTGCAGGAACAGTGTGGAACTCTACGGACTGTGCAGGGACAGTGTGAAGACAGTGTGGAACTCTGCAGACTGTGCAGGAACAGTGTGAAGACAGTGTGGAACTCTGCAGACTGTGCAGGAACAGTGTGGAACTCTGCAGACTGTGCAGGGACATTGTAAAACACTGCAGACAGCGCAGGCACAGTGTGAGGACAGTGTGGAACTCTACAGACTGTGCAGGGACAGTGTGAAGACAGTGTGGAACTCTGCAGACTGTGCAGGAACAGTGTGGAACTCTGCAGACTGTGCAGGGACATTGTAAAACACTGCAGACAGCGCAGACACAGTGTGAGGAAAGTGTGAGGACAGTATGGAGACAGGACATTGTTTTTGATGCAGCTATTTCTGAAGCTCGTGATTATTATCTCTGATTTCCAGTTTGAACAGATCGTCAGTGTTATTAAACCTCACAGTTCTGACTTTCAGCTCAGTTTCCTGCTTTGGCCGTCTCTTTGTCTGAGCTGGTACCTCTGGCATTCAGCCCGGGTTTCTGGGGGCGGGGTTGGCAGTCATTGATATGCATAATGCAGATTTGACTGACAGCTCTTTAGGAATCTTCCTGGTTGTTGTTGATGATTCTGGAAGTTCACTCTGTTTCTGCTCTGTGGGGGGTGGAGTCTGTGCCCGGTGTGACCTCTCAGTTTCACACACACACACACACACACACACACACACACACAAATAAAGAACACTATAAAGAGCACTATATATATATATATATATATATATATACGTATATATATATATATATAATATATGTTTATTTTTTGTAAGATATATGTAATGTAATTCAGTTGTAAAAATATATGTAAAAATTCAGATAGAACAGCTGAAGTTCAGATAAGGCATGGTACTCTAGAGGGGGTGTGGCTAAAACTGACAAGATAATGGAATTTTTTTTTAACTGTGACATTATTGACAATTTACTTTGTTTTTTACCATCAAATACAATTATTCTCCTTAAGAGGGCACATATAGCATATATAACACCTTTTTTACTGGAAGGGGCAAAGTGGACACTGATGGACACTGTTTATCTAATTTATCTGATTTATTAGAAGAAGGGCCACACTAGCAGGCAGTTGATCATATTTGTATCATAAGTGTGTTGTCTCTGAACTGTGTCTGCTGTCTCTGTGCTGTCTCTACATTGTCCCTGTTCCACTGGAAATGTTTCATTCATCCATTTATTTTTGTAAACAAATGAAACGCTGTAGATCTTAGTTTAAGCAGGATGAAATTATTTTTTCCACATATCAGTCCTATTGACAGACACAGGATCATTGTCATATTCAGATCAACACCAAATAAGAACCATACAGGTGCAAATCTATTTGACTTTCCCAAGCTAGGTTGTGTACTGCTTTCCATTTTTATGAATATGAATATGACCCACCACAAGTTTTGAAACAATGACATCTGGAGGATGAGCTAGGGTACATCTTGCTCAAGTGGATTGTTGTATTATACATTATGTGCATAAATGTATGATTCTGATCATTTTATTGCAAAATAATGAAGTGAATATATTCTAAAACATGCTGTCCCTCTGCTCATCAAAAAGAAGACCTCAAAAAAAAGACATTCCATACATTCTTAAGTGGTGTGAAACGTTTTCTAGCAAGTCAGATGTCTTGGTTTACATTAAAATCTGTATGGAAAGGCCACAGATGAAAAAAACACACATTTTGTACAACTGTTTCTATGTTAAATTGATAAAAATAAATATTTTTTTATATTTAATGACCACATTCACATTCTGTGTATGAAGTAATACCATGTGCTGTTTAATTTGTTTCACTCTTACATCTTGACAAACCGCTTATATAAACTGTTACACCAAATATTCCCCCACAACCCTAAACCTCTTATTATCCCATACTACACCGTACACCACACACGTGTCACTACAGCCGTCAAACTTCATGTTAAAATCAGATCAGCTCAAAAACAGTAGAGCGTATAGAGCTTCATTGAATCCTTTACATCACCAAACACAATGCAAAGCACCGCTGGACTCCATCTATTCTGTATCATTTCTCCATCTGGTAATCTGATGGGTGAGCTTGGGGTTGGGCAGTTCCCAGAAGAATGGTACTTTTATGTTTGGTGGAGGGGGGATTATGGTGTGGGATTTTTTTTCAGGAGTTAAGTTTGACCCCTTAGTTCCAGTTAAAGAAACTCTTAATGCTTTAGCATATCAAGAGATTTTGGACAGTTTCATGCTCCCAAATTGCCCCTTCCTGTTTCAACATAGATGCGAACCAATGCGCAAAGCAACTCCATAAAGACATAGATGAGGAATTTGGTGTGTAAAAACTTGAGTAGCCGATGTGGTGAGCCAGGCCTCTGTCCAGTATCAGTGTTTGACCTCACAAATGTGCTTCAGGAAGACTAACGGTGAAAAACTCCCATAAACACACTCCTAAACCTTGTGGAAAGCCTTCCCAACAAAAAAAAAACAGTTAAATCAGTTATAGCTGTAAAAGATGGGCCAAAATCCCATTAAACCATATGGATTAAGAAAATAATGTCACTCATTATGTTTATATGTGCATAAAGGCAGACAAGCAAATCATTTTGGCGACTTCTTGTCAATAAGCCATTTTTTACTAGTGATTATTTACAAAGCCAGAAATTCATTCCCAAATACGGCAGATACAAAAAACAAAATCATGACCTATAGTTCACTTAAGGTTTCTTCGTGCAGTAGCATTGTATTCTTCTCGTAATTGCAGACAGAGACTGGAAATGAAGGGCATTAAATATGGTCTGATCTAGACAGATCTCAGCTATGCAAAGTTTGCTTTCACCATTCAGAAAGGTAAAATTCAAAGCTTCTGCGCTGTGTCCTCCCAGACCTGTTGAAGATATAAACATGGATTTATGTGAGATTGGACTATTTCTTAGTCATATATAGTTGATAACTATTTTAGAAGCATAATCTAACCAACTACATTTGGGGCTTGTCAGGGAAACCCCTAATCTAGGCAAACTAATGAACACCTGTTGACAGATAGTAGAGTGTGTAACAGAGCTGATTGCAGTCATTCATTAAAGTATATTTTTAATCCATGAACACCTAAAAGGTTTAGCCCCCCCAACAGTGCATATCTGCTGTCAGAGAACTGAAAGATGTCAGACTCTTCTTCGAAAGTTATTATTTTTAATAAAGAGAAACAGATTATTGTTAGTCTGGTCTGGCTGTGACAGATTAATTCAGTCTAGTGCCAAACACACTCCACCATCCTGAGTCTGAGCCGTCAATCTCCCACAGAAACAGAGTCAGGCTGAGCCTCCAGCAGCAGACAGTGCAGCCAGTGCAGCCCACCTGCGGCTGTTTGTCATTTGTTTGGAATGAAAATGCTGTTTACAAAAGCTTACCCTGAAACTGGAGCCAAATTCATCGTGTTTGTGTGTTTTGTTGAGATTTTTTTTGTTGCTACTTTTGTTGCTTTCTACACTCTAAAAAACAGAGGTACGATATGAGTACCTTTTTGTACTCTAAGGTACACTCTTCATAATTGTACATTCAATGGTACAATATTGGTCTTTACCAGAGGTGAAAAGTAATGAATAACATTTACTCAAATTACTGTAATTGAGTAGATTTTATGAGTAATTTGTAATTTTTTAAGTAGTTTTTAAAATTTCACTTTTACTCAAGTACATTTTGACACAAGTAATTTACTTCACTACATTGGAAAACTCCCCGTTACTGAGTAAATAAGTAATGTCTGAATAAAAAAAAAGAGTTTTGTTCTCCTTGGCAGCGCAGCTGAACTTTGCCCAGCAGTGTTCCTTATGGTTAGCGGGAAAGATGCTGTGTGAATCAGCTGTGCTCGGGGGAACCGGTTTTCTGTCAAGTTATGCTACCCATCAATATGTGCTTCTTTACGGCACTGCGTTTTTTTTGTATGACTTCGTGTTTTTAATGATAATTCCTTAAGTTTTTATTGGAAACATTAAACTGTCATGGTCAGAACAGAATAGCAGACAAGCGCAGATACTGATAAGAACAATAAACGTTTATTATAAGAATAAACAGATGTAATCAGGGTCGATACAGAAACAGGGGTAATAACCAGTAGACAGAGCAATGCAGACAAAACCATACCATAAACGAGAGACAGTCCAGAGTTCATACACAAGCAATCCAGTATCAGAGATAATCCAAGAGGCGGTGGTGAAAGTACAGTCCAGGTCATACACAAACAATCCAATATCAAAGGCAGAGGCAAAAATCGGCGTCGAGGAAACAAAAGCAAGGTCATACACAAAGTAAACTGAGACAAGAGATAAGTAACGCTTTGTACGAGGAGAACCTACAATACGCGGAATGGTAGTCTGTTTGGCGTGCCCCTTTATAGTGCCAGTAATCAGTATTCGGGACTTCCTGGTGGAAGCAGGTGAGGTGTCACGTGATCAGGTGAGTGCCTGATGTCAGCGGGTGGTGCATTCTGGGTAGTGTAGTTGTTAACCTGAGAACCTCCGTTAGAGCTTGGTGTGGAAGGGACAGAGGAGCTAACAGCACCAGACGTGACAGTACCTCCCCCCAAGGGAGTCGGAACGGAGCCGGAACGGGGACGACCACGACGACGTCCACCCGACGGGCAGGGAGTACCGGCGGGAGGACCAGGCGTAGCCTCAGAGGTGACGGGCAGGCGGGGGTTGCGAGACTGGGAACCCCTACGCACCGGAGCCGAAGAAGAGAGTGAGCGCTTGGGACGCCCACGGAGTCTAGGAGCAGGCTTACTAGGGTGACGGGCATGAAATTCGGCCAGTAGAGCAGGATCCAGTACGTCACCGGCGGCAACCCAGCAACGCTCCTCAGGGCCGTAGCCCTCCCAGTCTATGAGGTACTGGAGCACACCGCCACGCCTGCGTGAATCCAACACCTCTCGAACCGCATAGGTAGACGAATCCTCCCCCTCCACTGCCGCGGGCGGCACGTCATCAGGAACACCCTCAGCAAGCGGACCTGGGACAAGAGGCTTGAGCAGAGATACATGGAACGAGTTATGCACTCTGTACTGAGCTGGCAACTCAATCTTATAAGTCACCTCGTTAACCTGAGACAAAACCTTAAATGGGCCAATATACTTAGGCAGCAGTTTCCTACAGGCCCCCTCAAACCTCAAGTCCCAGGTCGACAACCACACCCTGTCTCCGGGTTGGTATTGGGGGGTGGTACCACGGTGTCTGTCGGACTGCTCCTTATATTTCCGTAAGACCTCCGAGATTTGCTGATGCGTCTCCTCCCACACCTGCTCACTCCGCTTCATCCAGTCGTCAACAGCGGGGATCTCAGTGGACGACACTGTCCACGGAGCTAACGGAGGCTGGTAACCCAGAATGCACTGAAAAGGAGTGAGACCAGACGTGGAATTAATCAGAGAATTCTGAGCTATTTCAGCCCAAATTAAATACTGTGACCATTCTGAAGCATGCTTGAAACAGTATAATCTTAAAAATTTTCCCAACTCTTGGTTAACTCTCTCACATTGACCATTACTAGTGGGGTGAAACCCAGAAGTGAGACTCACGTGTACACCCAAATGTTCAAAAAACGATTTCCATACCCGAGAAGTAAATTGAGGACTTCTATCTGACAAAATGTCCTCCGGAACCCCATAATGTCTGAAAATGTGTGTGTATATAGCTTGGGCGGTCTGAAGAGCAGTAGGAAGTGCAGGAAAAGGGATAAACTTAACTCCCCTAGAAAATCTGTCAACCACTGTAAGGATAGTAGTGTAACCATCAGATTCTGGTAAGTCTGTAACAAAGTCTACAGCAATATGTGACCAAGGTCGTTCAGGAACAGGTAGAGGACATAGTTTACCGGCTGGAAGGGTTTTGGGTGTTTTGCATTGTGCGCAGACTGAACATGAAACTACAAAGGTCTGAACGTCAGCTCGCATGGTTTCCCACCAATACCGAGCTGAGATTAGTTGTAGTGTACGTGTGACACCTGGGTGACCAGAAGTAAGGGCAGCATGTGCCCAGCCAATGAGTTGATCACGAAATTGCTCAGGTACATAAATCTTGTGAGGAGGGCAACCCTCCGGAGGTTGTGTGTTAACTTGACTCTGCTGAATAAGGTCATCGAGTTCCCATCTAATAGCTTCTACTTTAACAGTGGGTGGCAGAATGTGTTCGGGTTCGGAAGCGTGGCATGTGTCGTCTGGGGAACTGAAAACACGAGATAAGGCATCAGCTTTAGTATTACGGTTACCTGGACGAAACGAGATCGAAAAATTGAAACGGGAGAAAAACAATGACCAACGAGCTTGACGGGGGTTAAGACGTTTAGCAGTACGGAGATACTCTAGGTTCTTGTGATCAGTAAGAACGGTGAATGGATGTGCAGCACCTTCCAGCCAGTGACGCCACTCCTCTAGAGCTAGTTTAACAGCCAGCAGCTCCCTATCCCCTATCCCATAGTTACGCTCCGCTGGTGACATTTTCTTTGAGAAAAAGGCTACGGGATGTAGTTTAGGCGGTGAACCACTGCGTTGGGAGAGAACTGCTCCGATACCAGTATTAGAAGCATCAACTTCAACAACAAAGGGCAGATCAGGATTAGGATGTGTGAGAATGGGGGCAGAGACAAAGGCGGCTTTTAATGCTTGGAAAGCTTGGTCAGCTTCAGGGGACCACTTAAGAATTTTGGTAGCATTCTTAGTTAACGCTGTAAGGGGGGCAGCTATGGTACTGAAGTTGCGTATGAAACGCCTGTAAAAATTGGCGAATCCTAAGAAACGTTGGAGATCTTTGATAGATTGGGGAACAGGCCAGCTAGTAACGGCGTCTACCTTCGAGTCATCCATAAGAACTCCCTGGGAGCTGATAACATAGCCGAGAAATGCGACTCTCTGAAGGTGGAACTCGCATTTCTCGGCTTTAGCATAAAGATTGTTTTCCAACAACCTCTGAAGAACTAGACGAACGTGCTTAACATGTGATTCGAGATCGGGGGAATAGATCAAAATGTCGTCAATAAAAAGGGTTACGTATTTCCCAATCATATCCCTAAATACGTCATTCATAAATGACTGAAATACTGCGGGGGCGTTAGCGAGACCATAGCTCATAACAAGGTATTCGTAGTGGCCATTGGTGGTGGTAAACGCGGTTTTCCACTCGTCCCCCTCCCTAATGCGGATCAAATTGTACGCACTACGCAGATCGAGCTTGGTAAAGTAAGAAGCTTTACGTAACTGTTCGAGAGCACAAGGAATGAGGGGCAACGGGTAAGCGAACTTTTTAGTTATGGCGTTCAAGCCTCTATAATCAATGCAGGGTCTCAGTCCCCCGTCTTTTTTCTTTACAAAGAAGAACCCTGAACCGACGGGGGACTTCGACGGCCGAATGAAACCTTGAGCCAATGCTTCGGTAACGTAATCATTCATAGCCTTTTCCTCATCTAACGTAAGAGGATAGACTCTAGCTTTGGGTAGGGTGGCACCCTCCACTAGGTCGATGGCACAATCATAAGAGCGATGCGGAGGTAATTTAGTAGCGTTTTCTTTGCTAAACACTTCTAAAAACTCTGAATATTCAGGGGGTACAACAATGGGATCAGAAACTTCAGGACTCTCTACAGAAGTAGACTGAATAACTAAACTATCCAGAGCTAAACAATGTTCATGACAGTGAGCAGACCAAACCGTGATATCCCCATCGCGCCAGGAGACAGTGGGATCGTGAGTCTTCAGCCATGGCATTCCCAGGATAACTGGATGCTCCGTGCAGGGAAGCACGAAAAGTGGCAGTTCCTCGAAATGAAGAGCGCTGGCTTGCAGGGTGATGGGTAATGTCTGTAGCGTGACCGGTTTGGAGCGAACCGTCTTCCCGTTAACAGCATGGATGGACAGGGGGCGTAGAAGTTCACGGGTGGGCACTTTATGCTCCTTAACCAGGTCCAGACTGATGAAGTTCCCTTCCGACCCGGAATCTACAAGCGCTGAGACAGAGAGCAAACCATCAGGCAAAACTATATTCACTGGTAGAGTAAAACATTTTGAACGAAGGATTGTGTCATGCTTACGTAGCACTGTCCCAGGGCTGGAGCATTCACGGGTCGGGTCAGGAGACCACACTCAGCCTTGAAATGCCCGGCCTCCCCACAATAAAGGCATAGGCGAAGCCGGATTCGACGCTGTCGCTCCTCTGGAGTTAGCCGGGTTTTCTGGATGTCCATGGGCTCTGGGGCAGGCGGCACAGCTTTCTCTGGTGTGGGAGCGCGAGACAGAGCGCGGGGCAGAGATACAGGAGTGTTTTGAGTGCGAGGACTGGTATTGGTTCGGCGCGAGAGAAGTTGATCCAACCGGATCGACAGTGAAATGAGCTGATCCAGGGTCAGGGAATCATCTCTGCAGGCTAATTCCCTCTGTACATCTGGATTAAGTCCGCATCTAAACACGTTGATCAAAGCAGCGTTATTCCATCCACTACCAGCCGCGAGAGTGCGAAACTCCAGAGCGTAGGAAGCCACCGGCTTCTGACCTTGCTTAAGAGCCAGCAAAAGTTCTCCATTAGACTGTCCATACCGCGAATGATCAAAAACTGAGCGGAAAGTAGCCAAAAAGTCAGTGTAACTAGCCCCAGAAAGGTCTTCCCAAATAGCTGTAGCCCACTCGAGTGCCTTACCAGAAAGCCGTGAGATAATGAAACCGATCTTAGCTTTATCGGTTGTAGGCGGTGAATTACTGAAAAACACGGAGCATTGTAAAAGAAAACCGCTGCATTTTTCCGGATCCCCATCAAACAACTCCGGTTTAGAGACAGAAAATCCAGGCATAGAAGAGTTAGCGTTGGGCATACTGGGGGCAGCTAACGGGCTAGGGCTAGGCTCAGTTACGCCTCTGAGGTGAGCTAGCAACTCAGCTAGCTGTTGCTGCTGCGTGGTTTGCTGGCGGGCTAGCTCAGAAACAGCTTGGGTCACACCAGCGAGCGTTTGCTGGTGCTGACCAAGTAGCCTCCCTTGGTTGGCTAGACCAGATTTAATAGCCTCAGTATCTGCTATCTGATTTAGTTCGGCTGCGTATTCTGTCATGGTCAGAACAGAATAGCAGACAAGCGCAGATACTGATAAGAACAATAAACGTTTATTATAAGAATAAACAGATGTAATCAGGGTCGATACAGAAACAGGGGTAATAACCAGTAGACAGAGCAATGCAGACAAAACCATACCATAAACGAGAGACAGTCCAGAGTTCATACACAAGCAATCCAGTATCAGAGATAATCCAAGAGGCGGTGGTGAAAGCACAGTCCAGGTCATACACAAACAATCCAATATCAAAGGCAGAGGCAAAAATCGGCGTCGAGGAAACAAAAGCAAGGTCATACACAAAGTAAACTGAGACAAGAGATAAGTAACGCTTTGTACGAGGAGAACCTACAATACGCGGAATGGTAGACTGTTTGGCGTGCCCCTTTATAGTGCCAGTAATCAGTATTCGGGACTTCCTGGTGGAAGCAGGTGAGGTGTCACGTGATCAGGTGAGTGCGTGATGTCAGCGGGTGGTGCATTCTGGGTAGTGTAGTTGTTAACCTGAGAACCTCCGTTAGAGCTTGGTGTGGAAGGGACAGAGGAGCTAACAGCACCAGACGTGACATAAACAATCTAAATAAAAAACATGTAAATAGCAGTTAAAGCATAGGAATGGCAAGGGTAAAAAATAATAACAAACTGTAAAACTACAAAAATACAGTTTATAGTCACCTATATGACCATAACTTTTTAACAGTAAAAAAAAATGTATCTTAGAAACTTATGCCACTTGTTTTTTTACAATGTTTTATGGGGTGGTCTGAACAAATACTGCCTGTAAGGTCCAAATTATTATTTGGAATAATATATATATTATTATTATATATATATTTATACAACAGTTAGTTCCAACCTCACAATCTGATTGGTTGAGAAGTGTTCTAGCCGTGATGATATTTCGTGATAACATCATGGCCTTCTCACACTAAACTTGTATCACTCCGCTGACGTTTTGCCGAGTAACGGCATATATACACACAGTACAGTTTTGAATCATCGCCTCCACCGGCACCAACAGCAGCATTAGCTTAGCACAGGCTAGCACTCAGCCGCGGCACACTTGCCCGCAGAGCTGACTTGTGGAAAAAGGGCAAGAGAAACCGCTCGGCCACACTTTCGTGGTGTTAGTCTGCATGAACCATACACCGTTTTGTAGTTCTGTTACAGTTCTGTTACAGTTGTGGTGGAACTACTTTTTGGCGGAAGGCACAGTCCATATTAAAGCATATTCAAACTGAATTTCTTAAAGTTCTTTGATTTATTTTGTTTATTAATTTTGTAAAAAGAAACTGTTGTATAAAAGCAATAGAACGCTCGAGGTCGTGTGTTATCACGAATAACATCACGGCTGTGATGATCTACTGTACTCGCCTTCGGCTCGTGCCTGCGACCGAATCACAGCCATGATGTTATTCATGATAACACACTCCCTCTCGTGTTCTATTGCTCAAATATATAGTCAATTGCTTTTTGCGCAGATTGATTTAGGGGCATGTCCTGTGTCTTTGGTGTTGTGAGGGTGCAAAAAATACGCCTTGTGCAGCTCAAAGTGCACAAAAGGCATGTTCTAATTCTCTTAATTATTTATGGGTGTGTTTTGGACGTAACTTGAAACAAACCCATCAGTGTGCCAGTTGTTATTCCCTTTAAGAGGCAGGTACGCTCTGACGCTCTGGCACGTTCGTATCTTAACAGCGCAGTGCTTTGTGCGTCTCAGCAGAGAATACTTACCTGCTTGTTCTCGCTCATTTAAGGGAACAGCAATGTTATTATTTCTTTATTTATTTATTTTATCGTGGAAACAGCTCATCAAAAACTCAAACTATCTTTTATATTTGACAATATTTGATTAACTTTACAGGTCCTTAACTCACCTTAAGTTTGTGTAACTAAACTAAGTTTTATATCTGTAGCCTTGTTCTGAACTCAGTTTCGGATTCTGCAAAATAGACAAGAAGCAGCGCAAAATAGATGAGGAGTGAGCGCTCCAGCAGCAAGCTGCATGTTAGAGCGCTGAACGAGACTTTAATTAATGAATTAATATATTTTATATAAAAAAAAATGTGACCTGGTGATAATAAATGAATGCTAACATATAGCTTTATAGATCTGTGTATTTTACATTTTTTATTTTTTTTTAATAACTGACTGGCAGAGTGTGCTGGCAATGTGCTTTGATGTTTTTCAAAAAATGAAAAATATAAAAGTGAATTTCAGTTAAATTATAACAAGTGAAATAAAATAAGTGTTTGTTCAGCCAAGGTGCTTTTCTTAACTCTGTGTTTTTACTTCCTAGTGTTATTTTTCAAAAAAATAATTTTATGCTTTATTTCTATTCTATTCTATTATTTTCTACCCAGTTACTTCACCCATTCATTAGGACTGCCGCCATCTGTAGCAATGCTCCCAACACTAAGAAAGTTAAGGTTAGGACATGCCTCCTTCGATACACGACTCCGCCTCTTTTTGAAGTGCTGCAGATGCAGCATCACTGTGTAACCAGTGCACTTGGAGGAAAGTAATTCAGTTAAATTAAAATGTGTTTATGTGGCGCTTCCAAGTCTCCTTATCAGTAAGAACCACAGTGGCAAGAATAAACTCCCTCACACTGAGAGAACAGCAGCAGGGCAGTGGAGAGACAGCCCGGCAACATCAGGACACAACCGGAGAAACAGGGCATCTCCATATCACGCGGAACAGATCAGAAAGAAAGGAAAGAAAAAGGGATTAGAATGGTTAAAACTTTGCTGAGTAGCAGGACCCCAGCAAACAGAGGTGAGAGTGATGGTGTGAGAAGGTGAAAGACAGAGTGTGTGAGGGAGATAAAGAGAAACAGAGAAAATGAGAGAGAGTATAATGGAGAGAATGAAAAAGGGAGTTAGACATTGTGTGAGAGAGATGGAGAGAGTGAGAGGGAGGTAGATGGTGAGAAAGAGAGAAAGTGAGAGAAGGAGGAGAGTGATGTAAAAGAGATGGAGAGACAGTATGGTGGAGACAGTGAGAGTGAAATAGATGATATGAGAGAGAGAGAGAGAAAGAGAGAGAGGGAGGGAGGATTATGATGTGAGAGAGAGTGGGAGAGAGAGGGTGGTAGATGATGAGAGAGAGATGGAGAGAAAGAGAGAGAGACAGAGGGAGGGAGGATTATGACGTGAGAGAGAGTGGGAGAGAGAGGGTGGTAGATGATGAGAGAGAGATGGAGAGAGAGAGAGAGATAAAGGGAGAGAGGTGATGAAAGAAGTACTGAGTCTGACCCATCAGCTGGTCAGTCCTCCTGATGGTCAGCAGACTGTCTGTAACACAGTGTGTTATAAAGCACTATATGGAGCCCCCTCAGAGTTCTAAACAGCACACAGTGACAGCACACAGATGGAGGATGCCCTGCTCCAGCTATAACCTGGAATCGTCCACCAGCGGACCAAATCCAGAACCCGCAGAGTGAATGGGGGAAGAAACCTCTCCACACTAAACTAGAGCTAGAACTGAAGAAGCTCAGAACTCCATTGTTTTGTCATGATGTGCTGTTAGACAAGAGAGATACAGAGTTACACTGTGATCTCTGATGATGTAACCCTTTGATTGTTTTTTAGATATTTAGTGTTTATATTGTTTGTTTGACCATAGGAACACAAACACACACACACAGATGCTGACATGGTGCTGTTTGGCAGAATGTTGCGCCTAAGATGGATCTAAGTGTGTACCGTCTACCTTCCAGGAAACTTGTGCACTTAGTGCTTTGTGTTTATCTGAGTGTGTGCTTGAATTAGGGTTGTTAATGTTATCAACTTTTTTAATGCAATTTTATTACTTTAAGTTTTACCCCAACTACCTCTCGCACTTTTTGCTTGTGATGTCTACATACTGCTGGGTTCTCTCATTCTCTCTCTCTCTCTTTCTCTCTCTCTCTTTCTTTCACACAACACACACAACACACACACACACACGCACACTCATCTGACTCAATTTGTGTGAAACTGACCAATAGACACTCAGATAATCACTAAGGACACACCCATCATGTCAGAAACCCGTCAGTCTTCATTAGAGAGAGAGGTGTGTGTGAAAACGCATAGAAGCAAAAAGACGCATGAATTCTGATTTGACTGTTCACATTCATGTCGCATGTCCATGGATCTGATACATGTGCGATTTAGGACCACATATGGAAGTGGAAAAAATTAGATCTGAACCACATTGAGCAAAAAAATCTGATTTGAGACACTTCAGCCTGGTAATGTGAACGTAGTAACCTGTATATGAGGTTCTGTGCAAAGAACCATAAACAACCAAACTGTTCTACTAAGGAACTATTTTAAAGACTTTCTATGTTAGTAGTATTCTAAGTGTGTGTTTTAGTGTGTGTTTGTATGTGTATGTGTGGGTGTCTGTGTTTAAGTGTTTGTGTGTGTGTGTGTGTGTGTGTGTGTGTGTGTGTGTGTGTGTGTGTGTGTGTTGACCTCAGGTAAGCCGGGGGAGAGCAGTGACCCGGTTGTTGCTCTCTGATCAGATTTAATGTAGGGTGGTTGTGTGTGTAACCTGGTCTGACAGGCCGACCCGTGGCACCACAGCGTCAATCAAATCCAAAAGCCACGCCCACCAGTCACCACACATTAGCTGCAGTCCAATACCATGGCTGTATCCTAGGTGGGCTGCATTTCTCTAAATGTTTCTCTGATTATTTTTTTATAGTTTTCAGTTATCACCCCCCCCCCCCCCAAACAAAAAAACACCTGCCCTGAGTAAAACACCACACACTCAATTGAGCTTCCTACCAGCTGAACATAAGAAAATCAGCAGATACAGTAAAACTACTACTATTGCTACTACTTCAACAGAATAAAAATAAAAATACCCCTTTTGGAGAGTCCTGACCTCCTGAACCCATTTGAGATGCTGTGGTATCAAGACCTCAAGAGAGAGATTCACACCAGATATCCCATAATATTATAGCTGAACTGAAACACTTTAGTGAAGAGGAATGATCCAGAATTCCTCCTGACCGTTCTGCAGGTCTGATCTGCAGCTACAGGAAACGATTGGTTGAGGTTTTTGCTGCTAAAGGAGAATCAACCAGTTATTAAATACAAAGGTTCACATACTTTTTCCTCCTCACTGTGAATGTTAACATGTTGTGTTGAGAAGACAGTTGGAGCAATTATTAGAAAATGAAATAAGCTTAACATGACTGTCAGTCTCCCTCACACTGGGGCTTCCATGTCCATGAACTACGCAGGAGGAGCTGCTCAATGACCTGAAGAGAGCTGGCACCACTGTTTCCAAGGCTGCTGTGGGTAATACACTAATACACTTTGGAGAACAACCTCCTTCCGTCATTTAGAGCATTGAAGATGGGTCGTGGCTGGGTCTTTCAACATGACAATGACCCAAACCACACAGCCAGGATAACCAAGGAGTGGCTCCGTAAGATGCATATCAAGTTGGAATGAGTGCTGAAATGAGTGTTAAAGTGAGAGTTGGGATGAGTGTTGAGATCTGTGTTTGGGTGAGAGTTGGGATGAGTGTTGAGATCTGTGTTTGGGTGAGAGTTGGGATGAGTGTTGAGATCTGTGTTTGGGTGAGAGTTGGGATGAGTGTTGAGATCTGTGTTAAGGTGAGAGTGTTTGGATGAATGTTGGGATGAGATTTGGGATGAAGGTTGGATGAAATTCAGGATAAGTTTTAGATTTGAGTGTTAGGATGAGAGCTGGGATGAGTGTTGGGATGGGAGTTGAGATAAGCGTTGGGGTGAGTGTTGGGATAAGAGTAAGAAAGTGTAAGAAAGGATTTGAGTATTTAGATGAGTATTACGATACATTTTTGATTTGAGAGCTGGGATAAGTATTAGGATAAGTTTTAGATTTGAGAGTTGGGATGAGTATTAGGATAAGTTTTAGATTTGAGTTGGGATGAGTATTAGGATAAATTTAGATTTGAGAGTTATGATGAGTATTAGGATAAGTTTTAGATTTGAGAGTTGGGATGAGTATTAGGATAAGTTTTAGATTTGAGTTGGGATGAGTATTAGGATAAGTTTTAGATTTGAGAGTTGGGATGAGTATTAGGATAAGTTTTAGATTTGAGAGTTGGGATGAGTATTAGGATAAGTTTTAGATTTGAGAGTTGGGATAAGTATTAGGATAAGTTTTAGATTTGAGAGTTGGGATAAGTGTAAAAATATTATAAGCAGCGGTGGATTAATGCACAGGCTTCCCTAGGCTACACTTTTGGGGCTCATGCAATGATCAGGGCATGCTGATTGGCTATGTTTTTTAATTAATTAAATTTCACCCAATCACCCTGCACCCGCCGGCCTCCCCCCGCTATGCGCTCTCTCGCGCGCACAAACACACACAGCTGATATTTCCAGGTTGTTGAAGGTAGAATATGCAGCTACACCAGCATTTCTTTCCTCTATTAAAGCTTTCATTTAAACTCAGTACATTAAAATATTTTGATTTAAAAAAAAAATCTAAACTACCCTTAGTTCTACCTAAAAATAAATCATGAATTTAATTCTGATTAATCATAGAATATTGTTGTGATTATTACAATTACAAGTAAATATTATTATATATCACTCATATAAATAGCATGTGTGTGTGTGTGTGTGTGTGTGTGTGTGTGTGTGTGTGTGTGTGTGTGTGTGTGTGTGTGTGTGTGTGAAGTTCAAAGTATAACCTAGGGTCCCCGATCACCTTTAATCCAGCACTGGTTACAAGGATCGTTGTGTCTCCAGATAATACTGAAGTAATGAAAGCTCTTTGTCTCCACCTACAGGATGTAGAAACAGAGCAGAAATTTAGAGAGCAGCAGACTCTGCTGTGTAAAGTAGGTTAAAGGTTAAATTTGAAGCAGAATGTAAATGAAAACCAGTTGATAATTTTACTGTAAGTGTTGTTTTGAATCACAGAGTGTTTTCTTTATTTAAACTGCTGTTAGCCGTGTAGTCTTCAGCTTTAGAGTGCTGCTTTCACAGTACTGTGATATTGAGTATTCCACCAACTCTCTGTGGGTTGGAAGATGAAACTTTGCTTATAATCACTTAGTGCTCTTAATAGAACCCGCCTCTGCTGAAATGTGTATTTATGTTGAGTTAAGCAAACTATATATAAGAGACCACTTAAAAACGAGCTACTTTGATTTTACCAAATAAAAAAAAAACGTCTGGAATATAATCAAGAGGAAGATGGACGATCACAATCAAACCACCAAACTGAACTGCTTGAATTTTGCACCAGGAGTAAAGCAGCATAAAGTTATCCAAAAGCAGTGTGTAAGACTGGTGGAGGAGAACATGATGCCAAGATGCATTAAAAAAAACTGTGATTAAAAACCAAATATTGATTTTTGAACAAAAAACTTTATGAATATGAACTTGTTTTCTTTTCATTACTTGAGGCCTGAAAGCTTTGCATCTTTTTGCTATTTCAGCCATTTATTATTTTCTGCAAATAAATGCTCTGAATGACAGAATTTGTATTTGGAATTTGGGAGAAATTGTCTGTTGTTTATAGAATAAAACAACAATGTTTATTTTACTCAAATATATATCTATAAATTGTATATAAACAATATCTGATCTGATCTAAACAATCTTTTAAAATTAAACCGGTCTCTGGTTTTAGAGCAGTGAGCGTTCCTGTCTGTGGGTGTGAGTTACAGTGTTGAGCACTAGGGGGAGCTACAGCACTGCAGCAGTAATGACAGGAAGTGGAGTGAAGTGAAGTTTCTATACTGTAAATTTTATAACATATATTTTTTCTTGCAGTTAAATGCACGGTAGAGGACGTACATGTATGATTGTGTGTGAGATGTAAGAGGATTTGGGTGGGGTAATTTGGGTGGGGTAATTTGGGTGGGGTGGGGGATGTAGCCCACTAGTGTCCCCCGCTGTCGTGTCTGTGTGTGCATGCTCTATAAAGTTACGCTAGTTCAGACAGTGCATTATGTAAATGCTGCTGAAGGATGGGATGAGTGTGTGAGCAGGTGAAGCAGAAACGAGTGTGTGATGATAGCAGTGAAGGGACTGGTGTAACCTCTCCTCCTCTCATCAGCCTCTTCACCTCCCCATAAAACCTCTCCACACTTCTCCAGAGCTCAGCTCCTGTTTTTATGTGTTAATGACTGTCGAGAGTCTAGAACAGCTTTATCACGGTTCTGCAGAACCGAGCGACAGAGCAGCAGAGCAGCAGAGATCAGCCAGAAGATCAGACAGATCAGTCTTTCAGCTTCAGGAACAAAAACACTGTAAAACCTGATCAGTTCAGTTAAATTCCAACAGTTTGAGTCAGTGACGGACCTAAAGGGCCACAATATTTATAAAGGGGCCAAGTATTATTTCACCAGTCACACCATGTTCAAACATGTTAATGTAATAAAACAATCTTAAGCAGTGAAATCTATGGAGTCAATTTTGTGCCAAAAATTTGCAATCAAAATGTAAGAATCAACAGGAAAACGTTTATGTTGCAAATGTAAAACAGAACAAATATATCAAATATATATAAAAATAATTTAGATATAGAATTTGCCAGTCTTTGTTTTCTTTTTTGTTCATTCATTTATTTATTTATTCATTTGCTTTTATGTATATAATCTGCAATTTATATTTTGATCTCATAGCAATGTTACGTTACTGTACATAGATATTTTATAGAGTTAATATTTTGAGTAAAGTTTTACACAAAAAATATAAACTGGTGGTTTAAGCAAAATCTAATCCTCTAAACCATTAAATGTTAATAACACTGAAGTGAGTATAAACAATGCACTTGTTAAGTAAGTAAAGTGACATAAGTCAAAAAGGGATCTTTAAATATAGACCTTGAATCCAGTCTTTATAAATATCGGTGGCCACCGTAATTAATATATTTCTGCCATATATTACCCTTTTTCCTGCATCTTTTGACTTGTTTATTACAAGTGAACGCATAGGGGAAGGTAGCCTGGGGGCACACCCAGTATACACAGTGGTGTAAAAAAAGTGTTTGCCCCCTCCTGATTTCCTGATTTCCGGATTTTTTGCATGTTTTGTCACACTTAAACGTTTCGGAACATCAAACCAATTTAAATATTAGTCAAAGACAACACAGGTAAACACAAAATGCTATTTTTTTAAAGGTGTTTATTATTAAGGGAGAAAAAATCCAAACCTACATGACCCTGTGTGAAAAAGTGATTGCCCCCTTGTTAAAACATACCGTCACTGTGGTTTCTGACACCTGAGTACACTGTCTCCAGCCACAACCAGGTCTGATTACTGCCACACCTGTTCTCAATCAAGAATCACTTAAATAGAACCTGCCTGACAAAGTGAAAGATCTCCACCAAAAGATCCTTAAAAGCTGCACATCCTGCAGAGATCCAAAGAAATTCAGGAACAATTGAGAAAGAAGTTGATTGAGATCTATCAGTCTGGAAAGTGTTATAAAGCTATTTCCAAAGCTTTGGAAATCCAGAGAACCACAGTGAGAGCCATTGTCCACTAATGGTGAAGACATGGAACAGTGGTGAACCTTCCCAGGAGTGGCCGGCCGCCCAAAATTACAGCAAGAGCGCAGCGACGACTCATCCAAGAGGTCACAAAAGACCCCAAAACAACATCCAAAGAACTGCAGGCCTCACTTGCCTCAGTTAAGGTCAGTGCCTCCACCATCAGAAAGAGACTGGGCAAAATGGCCGACATGGCACAGTTCCTAGACGAAATCCACTGCTGAGCAAAAAGAATATTAAAGCTCTTCTCAGTTTTTCCAGAACACATCTCGATGATCCCCAAGACTTTTGTGAAAACATTCTGTAAACCGATTAGACAAAAGTTGAACTCTTTGGAAGGTGTGTGTTCCAGTACATCTGGCGCAAAAGATAAAACACTGCATTAAAGAAAAAGAACATAATACCAACAGTAAAACATGGTGGTGGTAGTGTGATGGTCTGGGGCTGTTTTGCTGCGTCAGGGCCTGAAAGACTTGCTGTGATAAATGAAACTATAAATTCTGCTGTCTACCAAACAATACTGAAGGACAATGTCCGACCATCTGTTCGTGACCTCAAGCTGAAACCAACTTGGGATCTGCAGCAGGACAATGATCCAAAACACACCAAGTCCTTCACCTCTGAATGACTGAAGAAAAACAAACTGAAGACTTTGGAGTTGCCTAATCAAAGTCCTGACCTGAATCCGAATGAGATGCTGTGGCGTGACCTTAAAAAGTCCTTTCATGCTGGAAAACCCTCCAGTGTGTCTGAATTACAACAATTCTGTAAAGATGAGTGGAGCCAAAATTCCTCCACAATGCTGTTAAAGACTCATTGCAAGTTATCTCAAACGCTTGATTGCAGTTGTTGCTGTAAGGGTGACCCGACCAGCTATTAGTTTCAGGGGCAAACACTTTTTCACACAGGGCCATGTAGGTTTGGATTTTTTTTCTCCCCTAATAATAAACACCTTCATTTAAAAATAGCATTTTGTGTTTACCTGTGTTGTCTTTGATTAATATTTAAATTGGTTTGATGTTCCTAAACATTTAAGCGTGACAAACATGCAAAAAATTAAGAAATCAGGAAATCAGGAAGGGGTCAAACACTTTTTTACACCACTGTAAATAGAAGGTCCCAGGAGCCAATGGGAAAAGTGTTTTACTCCTCAAGGTTGCACTACTCTAATATATGGCACACATTAAAGGTCATCATATTGCTTTGAAATGACTCAGATCACTGCATTCATCTCAACAATTTGAGTTAGTTTGACTAAATGTCTGCAGTATTTAAGTTTTGGTAACTTTAATAGTCCAATAACAGGTGCAGTTGGATTTTACAGTAAAGAAGAATTAGAGACAATCAATCACCATAATAATTGAATATCCTCCATTTATGTACATTATGAGAGTAATCTTGTGATTTCTTTATTTACTGTAATTTAGCTGTAGATTAATTCTAAACAAAAATAAAAAGAACACTCACCTTTGTAAACACAATTAGTGGTAGAAGTATAGAGAGATGCAGCCGATGTAGGTGATGATGACAGGATGTGGTAGTTCTTTAGTGTGCTTAGTCTCTTAACTGCGGTGTGAAACCAAAACTAAATGGGCAAAATATACACAATGCTACAAACACACAACACTTGGTATAGTGAGATTATCATCTCCAACATAAGAATTAGAGACCTATTGCCACTAAAACTAGAAAATTTTACCATATCAGCCCTGTCCTATGCCGCTTTGAAGATTATGAACCCCCGCGATTACTTAGATCTCAGGGTGCTGGTTTCTTAGTAGTTCCTAAAATTCAGAGGAGCTCTGCAGGAGGAAGAGCTTTCTCTTATAAAGCTCCTCAACTCTGGAATAATCTCCCCGAATATGTTCAGGACTCAGACACAGTCTCAATCTTTATTTCCAGTCTAAAAACTTAATTGTTTAGTTTAGCTTTTGTAATTATTGTTTTTCTCTTTAGATAAGGCTGCAGATCCAGGGGTTCATGGACAGAGGGAATTGTGGGTAAACTGAGATGCTGGTGCTGTTGTTCTCCCACTGCACACGGTCACTCAGGTTTGTGGACGGTGGAGTGGGAGGATGCCGGTGTTTCAGGGAGCCTCCGTGTCTATGTTACCTTTTGAGTTAGGCTGTTTTATTCAGTTCTGCCGGAGTCATTAGCTACACTCTGATAATGTTTTATATTCTCTTTTTTACATAAATCCAGTAAAAACTAATTTCATCTCTGCCTTCTTCCAAATTAGCCTTCCCCATCACCCATCACAGATCAGCTGCCAAGCATCCAGTTTTTGCAACCTGCCTTGGACTAGTTGCTCACTCTCCACTACCGAATACATCCAAGTATATATGAACACTGACTAAGAATTTTCTAACTGCTTCCACTGCTCCAGAGCCCCCGTCAGGTGTATCACAGCAGTTCTGACAGCACTTCTCACTAAACGTAAAAGTTGTTTCACAACCAACGAGTAGTGCTGCTCTGTTTGGTTTTTGGAACTTGACATGTCAGTGAAGCAGCAGTTTTTTTCTACTTTTTCTTACCAATTCAGCTGTTGGTCAGCTGTATATCCCTTTATCACTAGTGATGGCACTTCGGAGGACTCTGTTCTAATACATCAGCTCACAGACGCTTTTGTGCTGAACGACATCACCCTGTGAAGTCATGAGGAGAAAGAGCGCCATATTCCTACATAGTGAGAGCAAGGCCAGTTGTGCTCTCTCAGGGCTCTGTCAGCTGAGGGCAAGCTGCATGACCGGGATTCAAAGCAAGAAATCTCCTGAACACAGTGGCAGTGCTTAGCTTTCTGACCCACTTGGCAGCTTGAGCAGCAGCAGATTTATCTTAAACAAAACACCCTTATTATCCAACCTCAAAAACATGGAACAAATCACACCCTGTAAGAGTTCAATATGGAACACCCGTTTCAGCTTCTAATTACGGGACAGTGCAGTATTTTGTGGGGCGGTTGGCAACCCCAGGAGCAGGTGTGAAGTGTGAGTGTGCAGGTGAGAGGCTGTAGCGTCAGATGTGAGGGGGCTGATTCAGCAAACACATTTCAAATTAAGTTACAGTGATAAGTGAGGTCACACACTGGACCTTCAGAAGCTGGGGTTAAACACACACACACACACACACACACACACCTTGACTTTGTTCTGAAGTGACTGATCATTCATCTAACTGCCCCCAGTTTCCATTTACCTTCAGATTGCTGCAACCTGCTGACCTGCTGACCCCAATCCCAGCTCTCTCTCTGTCTCTCCCTCTTTCTCTTTCTCTCTCTCTCTTTCTTTCACTCTATCTCCCCTTCTCTCTCTCTCTCTCTCTCTCTCTCAGAGCAGCTGGTTTTAGTCTGAAATACAGGATGAATGATGCTACTGATACGTGCACACACGCACACACACACAGTGATGGAGTGAGCTACTGTGGTCTGGCTTTTGTGGACGATGGCCAATTTTCAGACTTTGAAGGACTGCAAAGAGAAACCATAAAGGCAAGCAATCTCTCTCTCTCTCTCTGTCTCTCTCTCTCTCTCCTTCTCTCTCTCTCTCTCTCTCTCTCTCTCTCTCTCTCTCTCAGTTACAGGTGTTGTAGATTGGACCTGTGCTGTGACCGCTCCGCTCTGACCCGGTTCTGATCACAGTGTGAGTAATGTATTGGAGTGATCCGGGGCCGGTCCGGGTCGCAGCCTTATCTCTCCTCCGTTTGTACCCCTGTCATCCCACCACCCAGAACCCATACATCCTCACTGCAGCAGGGAGGGGGAGGGACAGGGGAGGGACGGGCGAGCGACGGGCGAGCAAGAGAACATTATTCACTCTCTGAATCTGCCAACAGAGAGAACATTACTCTCTCTCTCTCTCTCTCTCTCTCTCTCTCTTTCTCTCTCTCTCTCTCTTTCTCTCTCTCTCTCTCTTCAGCAGAGAATACTGAATTCAGCAGCACATCGGAAAAACAGGGACACAGAGCCGGCTCTTTACATTTTTTTGTTGATCTTTTGCTGCTTTACTCCTTTTGTTGTAAAAATTGTTATAAAAAAACAGCTAAATAAGTCTTTAACACAACCTTACACACCTAAACTAAACCCCACCCACCCCACAACTAAACCCCACCCAAATTCCTAAATAAACCCTTACGTAAATCGTCCGCACACCTAAACTAAACCTAACCCACACACCCAATTAAACTCCCAACTAAACCCCACCCACACCCCAACTACACCATCCTAACTCCTTAATAAACCCTTATGTAACCCATCCCCACACCTAAACTAAATCTAACCCACACACCCAATTAAACACCCAAATATACCCCACCCAAACCCCAATTATACCCAACCCACCCCACAACTAAACCCCACCCAAACTTCTAAATAAAACCTTATGTAAACCGTCCCCACACTTCAACTAAATTCAACCTACACACCAAATTAAACTCCAAAATATACCCCACCAACACCCCAACTAAACTTAACCCACAACCCAACTAAACCCCACCCACACCCCAACTAAACCCCACCAATACCCAAATTAAAGGTAAGTTTTAGGAGTGTGAGAGGAAATAGAGGTAAAGTTGAGGAGGTAAATCAGAGCTGCACTGGCTTTATTAGGACAGGGGTTTTTGACATGGGAGTCGCAACCTGCATGGCAGTCCCGAAGTCCTGAGGACCATTTTCTCTGCAATATGTGCAGAGTATATTGACTGGTTTATACTGGATGTATTGCAAAAGTTGCAACCGTGCAGGCGGTTAAAATGAAGTCTTACACAGAGACATGGCCCGGTGAAAAAGCTCTGCACTTCGGTCCCTGAATGATCCCAAATGTCCAAATTCTGGTTTTCCAATTACTGACCCTGGATTCGCAGGTAAGAGGCTTTCTTTAACCCCAAAAGACATCAGTGGATAACATTGCTGATGTTGGTTGGCACAAGCAACCTGCTGGTAACTAGCTAATGAGGTTATTATGCTAACAGATAAGCGGGGAGGACCTAGGATACAAAGTGTTACTAAACTGTGAAGGACAATTTATTTAAATGGCCATCTGTTTATATGTTAATAAGAAAATGGCTTTATATAGTAGCTGTATGAAATACTTATGCCAAATCAGTCAGTGTCATACAGAACCAGAGATACACTGCTGAGCACAGAGCCAAGAAAACACTGTTGCTGTGTTGCTGTGCCCTGTGCTCAGCAATGTAGACTAACTGCGCTCCTCCAAACTGGCAAAGAGCTGGGCACTGTTTATATAGAGGAAACAGGTCATTCACAGACTATGCACAAGTACGTCATACAACTCCACTTAAAAAAACACTTCCATTTAATATGATATCAGTATAATTTAATATGACTGAGATTTCTGCTGTCCTTTATGAACTACACAGGAGAGCACCTCAGCACCCGCTGTTAAAAAAGTAATTAACTTTAACTTTAAGTAACTCATGTAAATTATCTACTTTTTACTTTTAGATTTTTAAACTGGTCATTTTTACTGGGTATTTACCAGAGATCGCCAACATGGAGGAAGATTTTGGCTTCATTTTCATTAAGTGAATGGGAACGTCATTTTTACAGTCTCTGGGTGTAACCCAGCCCTTTTACAATAACCACACCTTTTTGAATAGAGCTGAATAACGTTTTAAAAACGAGTTCTGTGGGGATATAAAAATTTAACAATATAAGCAGAGGCTACACTAGCTGCTGCGTTTAAATAATGGAGGTAGAATTACAGTATATTGGAAAAAAACGTGATTGAAAGTTGTCTGTTTTGCCATTGAAACCTATGGGGATGGGTGGAGTTACACAGCTTTCTGAAACCGAACAGCAGGGGGCGCCCGACCTGTGGTGGCTTCACTTTTGAGAGATGATGCTCTGTCCAGCTATACAAAGTCTATGGTATTTACTAATACTTTTACCTTAGTGGAATATTTTGTGCTCTCCTCACCTCTGCTGATTAGGTATAGAGAGGAGATTTTTAATTGTTTTTAATATGTTGATTTAAAGGCTTCATATTCGGCTATATTCTTTGTGCGCTCCAAACTTTGCCTAACCTGGCTGCTCTGTCTGTTAGCATCGCTGCTCCAACCCTGTCAAGACCGTCTGTTACCATCCCTGTAAACCCTGACTGCTGGCCCTGGTAGCGTCACAGTATATTGTTTTAACATATTGTTAGATTACTTAATAAATATATTATATATTAGAGCTTTTTGTTAGAGCGATATTTGGACAGTCATTCTACCTGAACATGTTGTACTGCACTCATTCTTACACACACTGCTTTTTCTCTCTGGAAGTTTCCACATGGTGGGATTAACATCTACACACAGCTATAAGCTGAACACACAGAGAACGCACACAGAGGGGGCGTGGCATTACATCATACAGAAATTCGTTGTTTGCTGCTATACTGATGTTTAAAATGTTAGATTTAACACATTTAAAGACTTTAGTAAGTATATATAAATTCTTTCATTGGCCTTAGAATAGAAGCAGACCAAAGGTGACCTCCGGAAAAACCTGAGGAATTTCAGTTGTGAAATAAAGAGGGAAAGGCTAGAGGGCACATTCCTTTGTAAATGCATGAATTAGTCCTTTTTGACAATGTCCTTAAAAAGTATTAAATCAGAAATGCTTGGAGTGAGTGCTTTAACGTACAGAGTAATCCTGAGCACTCTCTCCGCCGTGTGGAGCTGAAGGTCACTCAGGAACACATTCATCAGTAATGAAAGAGCACCTTTAGCCGTGCGGAGACAGCCTTGATTTGAGCGGCTTTAATGGCATTCAGTATGAAAAGCAGCCACTCTTACATTCAGATGCAGCTTGTCTGTGTAGAAGAATAACAGCGTTCAGCTCCTCATTCAGTGCGAGCAGAAACTCAACACCGCGCTCACAATGCTTCACAATTCATTTCAGTTCTAATTAATTTGTACAGGGCCTTTCACAATGGCATCATCAAAAAGTACCGAGTTTAAACCTTCTTTGAACAAACCACCAGAAAAAAACTCCCCCAGAGGAAGAGGAAAAACCTTGAGAGGAACCAACTCATCCTCCTCTGTTCAAAACCAGATAGACCAAACAGAAAGAGAAGAAAGCAGGTATTGTTATGAGAGAGACTTGATAAAAAGTAGAATACGGGTCCTATAACATAAAATAATATTTCCGTTTGGCCAGGCTCACACTGCACGATTTTAGCCCTGATTTTCTAGTCACAGAATATTTTTTGGAGATTTGGGTGAACTGCTGAAAGATATGACTTGAGAGCAACTCTAAATCCAGAGGTGTGATAAGTGTTGTGACTGGATGTAAATGCATTGACTAGTTGCATCCAATAAAACACAAGATATGGGTTATACAACATCTCAATTTTTCTATATTTTTGGAGAGCAGACAGACTCGTCACAGGTTTCTCCTTGTGAAAAATTATGTTTCTATCTTGCTGGCGGAAAATAGAGCTGCGCCTCTGGCTGATTACAACTCTGACAACACTAAGATAAGAACGTGTCAGTCAGAGCGCATCTGGCTCTTAAAGAAAAACTGGCACACTGATTGGATTATTTCACATTACGGCCAAAACACACCCATGAATAATTAAGAAAATTAGTACATGCCTTTCGCATGTTTTTGTTAAGCTGCACAAAGTGTATTTTTTGCGCCCTCACGATACCAAAGACACAGGACACACAACTAAATCAATCTGAGCAAAGTGCAACTGACCAGTGCACTATAGATCAAAAAAAAACTTGCACACACATAGAGCAATAGTGATTACATGCTATAATCACTATAACAAACAGTGAGCAAGACTTTCATTGTTTTTTTACTTTTACCAGACATGGATATACTATAGAGTGGTTAGTGGTGAAATAAGTTTTAATGGGAGCCATGATGTCCCTGAACGCATACCATCCAGGAGAGGAAAAAAACACTGCCCGCCCACACTAAAAACTGATTGGCTGACTCACAGACTCTTTGCAGAGAACAGTCCAATCAGAACCATCTGTTCTGCATGTGCCTTATGAATATGCACACTAGGGAAGCTATTGCCAAGCTAAAAAATGCCTTATCCCTGCATGACGCAGAAAAATTACTCCATTCCTTCATTACCTCAAGGCTAGATTATTGTAATGCGCTACTGTCAGGATGTTCCTGCAGTAACTTTAATAAACTTCAGCTAGTTCAAAATGCTGCAGCCAGGGTCCTTACTAAAACTAGAAAATTTGACCATATAAGTCCAGTACTATCAGCACTGCACTGGCTTCCAGTCAAATTCCGCATAGACTATAAAATTCTCCTGTTAACGTATAAAGCCCTACACGGGCTCGCTCCTGAGTATTTACGAGACCTCATCTCCTGTTATTAGTCTAGATGAAAACAGGGGTCCACGAGCACATAGTGTATTTTTTTCGCCACCTGTTTTTTCTTAATCTTTGAAGTGTCTATTTTAAGATTCTGACAGGTAACAGGATGAAATAATGTCCTAATAACTAATCCTCTCATTTCCTCCTTCCGACACTCAGGTTTCATCCCGCATCTCAGCATGTCTCAATGATGTCTCGATGTGGATGAGTTCTCATCACCTAAAACTCAACCCCAGCAAGACTGACCTTCTGTTCATCCCAGGAACTACAAGCCCTCACAACAATCTCTCCATCTCTTTCGAGAACTCACTGGTCACTCCATCGGCAGAAGCAAGAAGCCTCGGTGTAGTAATGGATGACCAGTTATCGTTCTCGAGCCATATTGCAAATCTGACTCGGTCATGCAGATTTCTCCTGTACAACATCCGAAGAATTCGACCGTTTCTGTCTCAGGATGCCACTCAGGTGCTTGTGCAGTCTCTTGTCATCTCAAGACTTGACTACTGCAACTCTCTACTGGCTGGTCTTCCACTGAGAGCCACCAAACCACTACAGTTAATTCAGAACGCTGCAGCACGACTCGTCTTCAATCTTCCGAAGTTCAGTCATGTGACTCCTTTGCTGCGTTCCCTCCACTGGCTTCCTGTTGCCGCCCGCATCCGATTCAAAACCCTGACGCTGGCCTACAAGGCAAAAAACGGACCAGCACCTTCATACCTGATGGCAATGGTCAAAGCCAGATCTGCACCAAGAGCTCTTAGAGCTTCCAGTACGGCTCGGCTCGAACCTCCATCCCTCCAAACACACAGAAAACAGACATCCAGACTCTTCTCTGTGCTGGCACCAAGGTGGTGGAATGAACTTCCACTGGATGTCAGAACAGCAGAGTCACTCACGGTCTTCAAACGTCGACTGAAGACACATCTTTTCAAAGAGTTCCTAAACTAATAATAAAAAAAAAAAAGGTTCCTAGGGTTCTTAACATGATTAAGCTCTATGTATCTCTTGATCCTAGTCTACAAACTAGCTTTGGATATCTTAAGTAACTTTGAAGCACTGTTGTAAGTCGCTCTGGATAAGGGCGTCTGCTAAATACCATAAATGTAAATGTAAATGTAATGTCCCATGCCATTTATTTTTAACCCTTTAATGCATCTATGCTAAATCCAAACTGCAAAAAAATTATGAAGAAAATTGCAAATTCCTGCACACTAAATAAAAAGTGTCTTCTTTAAGATTCTGACAGGTAACAGGACAAAAAAATGTCCTGTGGGGCTTATTTTTAACTTTTTACTACATCTATCCCAATGCCGAACCTGAAAAATAATGAAGAAATTGGCATAGCTCCTTCAGTAAACATAAAATATTAAGGTCGCATGTATGTTTTCACAATATACTAAAATTCTGTGCACTGGATAAAAACATCTTGAGATTTTTCTTAATCCTTGAAGTGTTTACTTTAAGATTTAAAGATTTACTTTAAGCAAAAATGTCAATGAGAGAAGGAGGGAAGATGGGGCAAACTGACCAAACCGGCTCCAACACCCCCTCTCCCATTGTCTTCTCCCAACCCATACCCTGATCGTAAGGGTTTGGCCTTTCAGATTTTGGCTGATCTGTCCTTTTTTAGCAGTAAACCCTGTAGTTTACACTGTCTTCTTTAAAACTTGCATCCAGGGCTCTGTTAACACCCACCATCTTTTGCAGCATCTTGGTTCTCACAGCATCAATGTAGGTCAGTTGGCCAATGGACATACAGAACATTATCTCCTGTTGGAGCTCATTGCTGACCTGCCACAATGTACAAAGCTGCAGCTTCTTCAAGGAAGCTACCTTGCCTTTGCTCTTGAGAGCACTGGTGCAGCATACTGTAGTATCCCAGAGGAGTGCTGCAGTATTTAGATCCCAGAGGTTCAGCTTGCTCAGAGACATTCACTAGCTCACTATGCAAGCCAGTTCCATGGTCAAGAAACATGGTAAGGTTGACACTGCTGACATGGTAAAGGTGGTTCAGTAATATGTCGGTGTTCGGGGTCCTCATCACACTGGACTTTACAGCTTGGTGGAGGTACAGGACAACACGGGTGTCTGTCTCCTACTGGTTTGACTGCAGGGCGTGGATCTCTGAAGCCTTAACAAAATGTAAAAATTTTAACACATACCTGTATAGTGAAGACTCTACAATTCTAGTGCTCCATTCAAATGTTTTTATAGCGTTGGATATGTGATGACAGCTACAGTTAAGCACAGATAACTAACTGGACTGGAGCGAGGGTACTGTAATAATAAAGTACACTGTGATAGAACTGGATTGAGGGTACTGTAATAATAAAGAGCACTGTGATAGAACTGGAGTGAGGGTACTGTAATAATAAAGAGCACTGTGAAAGGACTGGAGTGAGGGTACTGTAATAATAAAGAGCACTGTGATAGGACTGGAGTGAGGGTACTGTAATAATAAAGAGCACTGTGATAGAACTGGAGTGAGGGTACTGTAATAATAAAGTACACTGTGATAGGACTGGAGTGAGGGTACTGTAATAATAAAGAGTACTGTGATAGGACTGGAGTGAGGGTACTGTAATAATAAAGAGCACTGTGATAGAACTGGAGTGAGGGTACTGTAATAATAAAGTACACTGTGATAGGACTGGAGTGAGGGTACTGTAATAATAAAGAGTACTGTGATAGGACTGGAGTGAGGGTACTGTAATAATAAAGAGCACTGTGATAGAACTGGAGTGAGGGTACTGTAATAATAAAGTACACTGTGATAGGACTGGAGTGAGGGTACTGTAATAATAAAGTACACTGTGATAGGACTGGAGTGAGGGTACTGTAATAATAAAGAGTACTGTGATAGGACTGGAGTGAGGGTACTGTAATAATAAAGAGCACTGTGATAGGACTGGAGTGAGGGTACTGTAATAATAAAGTACACTGTGATAGGACTGGATTGAGGGTACTGTAATAATAAAGAGTACTGTGATAGGACTGGAGTGAGGGTACTGTAATAATAAAGAGTACTGTGATAGGACTGGAGTGAGGGTACTGTAATAATAAAGAGCACTGTGATAGGACTGGAGCGAGGGTACTGTAATAATAAAGTACACTGTGATAGGACTGGAGTGAGGGTACTGTAATAATAAAGAGCACTGTGAAAGGACTGGAGTGAGGGTACTGTAATAATAAAGAGTACTGTGATAGGACTGGAGTGAGGGTACTGTAATAATAAAGTACACTGTGATAGGACTGGAGTGAGGGTACTGTAATAATAAAGAGCACTGTGAAAGGACTGGAGTGAGGGTACTGTAATAATAAAGAGTACTGTGATAGGACTGGAGTGAGGGTACTGTAATAATAAAGAGCACTGTGATAGGACTGGAGTGAGGGTACTGTAATAATAAAGTACACTGTGATAGGACTGGATTGAGGGTACTGTAATAATAAAGAGCACTGTGATAGGACTGGAGTGAGGGTACTGTAATAATAAAGAGCACTGTGATAGGACTGGAGTGAGGGTACTGTAATAATAAAGAGCACTGTGATAGGACTGGAGTGAGGGTACTGTAATAATAAAGAGTACTGTGATAGAACTGGAGTGAGGGTACTGTAATAATAAAGTACACTGTGATAGGACTGGAGTGAGGGTACTGTAATAATAAAGAGTACTGTGATAGGACTGGAGTGAGGGTACTGTAATAATAAAGAGTACTGTGATAGGACTGGAGCGAGGGTACTGTAATAATAAAGAGTACTGTGATAGGACTGGAGTGAGGGTACTGTAATAATAAAGAGCACTGTGATAGAACTGGAGTGAGGGTACTGTAATAATAAAGTACACTGTGATAGGACTGGAGTGAGGGTACTGTAATAATAAAGAGTACTGTGATAGGACTGGAGTGAGGGTACTGTAATAATAAAGAGCACTGTGATAGAACTGGAGTGAGGGTACTGTAATAATAAAGTACACTGTGATAGGACTGGAGTGAGGGTACTGTAATAATAAAGAGTACTGTGATAGGACTGGAGTGAGGGTACTGTAATAATAAAGAGCACTGTGATAGAACTGGAGTGAGGGTACTGTAATAATAAAGTACACTGTGATAGGACTGGAGTGAGGGTACTGTAATAATAAAGTACACTGTGATAGGACTGGAGTGAGGGTACTGTAATAATAAAGAGCACTGTGATAGGACTGGAGTGAGGGTACTGTAATAATAAAGTACACTGTGATAGGACTGGAGTGAGGGTACTGTAATAATAAAGAGTACTGTGATAGGACTGGAGTGAGGGTACTGTAATAATAAAGAGCACTGTGAAAGGACTGGAGTGAGGGTACTGTAATAATAAAGAGCACTGTGATAGGACTGGAGTGAGGGTACTGTAATAATAAAGAGCACTGTGATAGAACTGGAGTGAGGGTACTGTAATAATAAAGAGCACTGTGATAGGACTGGAGTGAGGGTACTGTAATAATAAAGAGCACTGTGATAGAACTGGAGTGAGGGTACTGTAATAATAAAGAGTACTGTGATAGGACTGGAGCGAGGGTACTGTAATAATAAAGAGTACTGTGATAGGACTGGAGTGAGGGTACTGTAATAATAAAGAGCACTGTGATAGAACTGGAGTGAGGGTACTGTAATAATAAAGAGCACTGTGATAGAACTGGAGTGAGGGTACTGTAATAATAAAGAGTACTGTGATAGGACTGGAGTGAGGGTACTGTAATAATAAAGTACACTGTGATAGGACTGGAGTGAGGGTACTGTAATAATAAAGTACACTGTGATAGGACTGGAGTGAGGGTACTGTAATAATAAAGAGTACTGTGATAGGACTGGAGTGAGGGTACTGTAATAATAAAGAGTACTGTGATAGGACTGGAGTGAGGGTACTGTAATAATAAAGTACACTGTGATAGGACTGGAGTGAGGGTACTGTAATAATAAAGTACACTGTGATAGGACTGGAGTGAGGGTACTGTAATAATAAAGAGTACTGTGATAGGACTGGAGTGAGGGTACTGTAATAATAAAGAGCACTGTGATAGAACTGGAGTGAGGGTACTGTAATAATAAAGTACACTGTGATAGGACTGGAGTGAGGGTACTGTAATAATAAAGAGTACTGTGATAGGACTGGAGTGAGGGTACTGTAATAATAAAGAGCACTGTGATAGGACTGGAGTGAGGGTACTGTAATAATAAAGTACACTGTGATAGGACTGGAGTGAGGGTACTGTAATAATAAAGAGTACTGTGATAGGACTGGAGTGAGGGTACTGTAATAATAAAGAGTACTGTGATAGGACTGGAGTGAGGGTACTGTAATAATAAAGTACACTGTGATAGGACTGGAGTGAGGGTACTGTAATAATAAAGAGCACTGTGATAGGACTGGAGTGAGGGTACTGTAATAATAAAGTACACTGTGATAGGAATGAAAATATAAGTTATTACTGTATACAGTGCACAGTGAGAGCAAGGGGTGGTAATTATCGTGACTTGGCTCCGCGATTGTTTGTGCAAACAGTCTACACCCACATTCAGCGCAGGAGACCCGTGCAGCGTTCTTTAGCTTCCATTAGACAGGGCAAAAGTCATGGCACACTATACTAGTCCCTGTCCCATGACATGTGACGTCTCAGTATAATTAGCAGTGCTGTCAGGAGAGAGAGGGGTTGAGGAGGTACCGTAGACAGGTTACAGTTTGAGGGGGGAGTAAGGGGTATAGGGGTTCCACTCTCCTACAGCAGAACAGTGTTCTCCGCATGCGTCTCATTCCCAGCAGCCTCAGCGTGTCAGATTAGTGACAGCTGCATCCGGAGCTGCGCTCAGCCGAACGACGTTCCACTGAAATGGAAAATTCCGGCAAAGGGAGACGAGGAGCCCGCCATCGATTCCCTCCAAATTGTGTGAGGTTGCAGGGGGAGTGGGAGAAGACAGCAGGAGGTGATGGAGTGTGTGTGTGTGTGTGTGTGTGTGTGCGTTTGTGTGTGTGTGTGTGTGTGTGACAGCTGAAGCTCTGAATGCTGCAGCAGGGAGATGATAGTGATTGTGACTGAGCTGCTTTTGCTGCAGGTTATTTATATCAGCAGTGTGTGGGGATGTGTGAATGTTGACTTTACTACATTATTCTGTTTCACACCTCTTCTTTCTTACTGTTGTGCTTTAGTACAGCTGGTGTGTGTTACAGTAATACAGTACAGGCCGAAAGTTTGGACACACCTTCTCATTCAATGCGTTTTCTTTATTTATATGACTATTTACATTGTAGATTCTCACTGAAGCATCAAAACTATGAATGAACACGTGGAGTTTTATGTACTTAACAAAAAATGAGCTGAACCTCCACAGTCACCGGACCTGAACCCAATCCAGATGGTTTAGGGTGAGCTGGAGCACAGAGTGAAGAAAGCAAAGAGCCAACAAGTGCTAATAAACACCTCTGGGAACTCCTTCCTTCAAGACTGTTGGAAAACTTTTCAGGTGACCACCTCTTGAAGCTCATTGAGAGAATGATGCCAAGAGGGTGTAAAACAGTAATCAGAGCAAAGGGGGCTATTTTGAAGAAACTAGAATATAAAACATGTTTTCAGTACATAAAAGTACATAAAACTCCACATGTGCTCATTCATAGTTTTGATGCTTCAGTGAGAATCTACAATGTAAATAATCATGAAAATAAAGAAAACTCATTGAAAAAGAGATCACGTTTTCTGTAGTGAATTGAATTTAGTTGATCTTCTGGACTGATTCTTCACTCAATGAAACATTTAAAGCATTCTTTACCAGGACCAGCTGATTCTGGGACAGCTTCTTCCCATAGGCCATCAGGCAGTAGCAAAGTTTTCCTGTCCACAGTCCTGTGAATGTAATATGCACAAACTCCCCCCTGCTATTTAATCCCCTTTAAAAGTGCTCTATACAGCCATGTGTGTTCTCCTGTTTTGGACTAACCCTGAGTTCACACGGCTGTTCGTGCAGTCACATGGTGGAATTTTTCTGTGTAAGCGGTGAGTACAGTGGCTAATCTAGCAAGCTTCTGTAGTTTTTGAGCCATCTGCTACTTTTATCCATGCTTAATGTTTCTCCAAATTGCCCCTGTAATTATGCAAAGATGCATCATATCAAAGAGAAAACAATGAGTCAATGCCTACTTAATATTAGAATAATTAGATCACCTTTAAGCTCTTTCAGTGGCCCACACACAGAATGTCCCACTGGGAATTGTCCTGATGCTCCCTATGGCCAGTCCATCCCTGGGTCGAATTCAGATATTCACTGAGCTGAAGTTAGGGACTTCTGCCTGTGAAGAATGTTTGGTCGATCAGTTTTACTTACAAGAAGTTAAGTAAAACTCAAATTGACACTTATTGTCACAATGTTTGTGGCCAAACTGCTCCTACAAATCGCTCTCAGGACATGACTGGTTGCTCTATATACACATGGGATCTTACTGTAATGGGTTGGGAGCAGTAGCTCTCCAGCCCAGAAGGATTTTAGAACCCAGGTGCAGAGCAGTAGATCTCAAAGCAGGTAAACCCAAGAGAAAGAATAATAATAATGATAATAAAAATATAATCTTTAATACATATATTAATAGGATATATAATATTATATGTATATAAGTCCTTATTAAACCCCGCTCCCTGCGGGGATCGAACCCAGGCTGTCACGGTCGCAGCCCAGTGCTCTAACCGCTGCACCAGCGAGCGGATTGGGATGCAGTTGCTTTAATCACCCTTTAAAGAGCCTCCCCCGAAAGGGGCGGAGCAACGAAAACGGGTGGAGAGTGAAAACGGGTGGAAAACAAACCTCGCGCCGAGCGTGAGTGAAAGAGAGAGGGAGAAAACTTTAGGTTACGACCGTAACCCCGGTTCTCTGATAGCATGAGTGAGGTATCTCACTATGGGATACGCCCCTCTCGCGTATTCCTCAGAAGCACTCTAACATTACGCCAGCCCTTACTGGCTGGCCAGGTCTGACGTCCGCGGGGGGAGGCACCCCCTATAAAAGCAGGTGCCCGAGCGGCAGAACGTCATTCAAAGTTAGCTATCTCTTCTCGCTCATTGCAAGAAGGGTGGTCCGGTGAGATACCTCACTCATGCTATCAGAGAACCGGGGTTACGGTCGTAACCTAAAGTTCTCTTTCAAGCATTCATTCGGTATCTCACTATGGGATATGCTTACTCCCGTATTGCCGGACAAGCCAACCTAGACGCTGCTTGACCTGACATCAGACTGGCGCGTCTTGAGCCAGCGCTGAGCTAGTGCTCAAAACAGCATGAGCCAAACGTGATGAAGTAACGTCAAGCCTGTAGAACCTCATAAAGGTTGTAGGTGATGACCAACAAGCGGCCGCACATAGCTCTTGTAAGGACACCCCTTTAAAAAGAGCCCATGATGTGGCAATACCCCTCGTAGAATGCGCACACAGACCATCGGGGGGGTTCAACCCTTTTGCTGAATAGGCCAAGCCTATAGCTTTTACAATCCAGTGTGAGAGACGCTGTTTTGTAATGGGCTTGCCCTTATGAGACCCGGACCAGGAAATAAATAGTTGATCTGATTTCCTGAATGACATGGTCCTGGTCAGATACGCTCTCAAAGCGCGCACAGGACATAGCATATGTAACCGCTGCTGTTCCGGAGACGAAAACGGCGGTGGGTGAAAAGCAGTGAGCTCCAACGGAAGACACGAATAAGACGTGTCCATAACCTTAGGAATGTACGCTGGGTTAGGTCGCAGAGAAACGTTAGAGTCACCTGGACCAAATTGCATACACGAAGAATGCACTGAAAAGGCGTGTAAGTCGCCAACTCGTTTGGCAGACACGAGCGCCATAAGCAGTGCTGTTTTAAGTGAAAGCATCTTCGAATCCACCTCCAGTAAAGGTTCGAATGGAGGTCCGGATAAAGCCTCTAGTACCAGAGGCAAATCCCACTTAGGAGATAAAGGTTTTGATACAGGGCGCAAGCGACGCACCCCGCGCATAAATCGACAAATGAGGGGGTGTTGCCCCAACGTTTTGCCATTAAGTCCTACGTGACACGCAGAAATAGCAGCTAGATACACTTTGATAGTGGAAAAAGCTCTACCATTTTCAAGAAGTGTTTGTAAAAATAACAAAACACTCCTTACAGAGCATTGGTATGGCACTTCATCTGTGTCAGTACACCAATCCTCAAACACACGCCACTTAGCATGATACAAAGTGCGTGTGGACGGTGCCCTAGCACTTTGGATGGTAGCTACTACATTCTGAGGCAGCCCACATGACGTCAAATTTAACCCTTCACGGGCCAAGCCCAGAGAGCTAGGCGCTCTGGGTGAGGGTGAAAGATTTCTCCCCGCGCCTGCGAGAGCAGATCCCTGCGCAGTGGGAGGGGCCATGGTTGAGCGTAAAGCATCTGCGTTATCTCTGCTAACCAAGTCTTTTGTGGCCAATTCGGTGCTATCAGAATAACTGATAGACCCGCCTCTCTCACTCTGATTAGAGTAGGGGATATCAGAGCTCCCTGGATGCGAACAGATCCACTGCTGGGAGACCGTACCGCTTCCAGACCATATTCACCACGTCTGGGTGAAGTTTCCACTCCCCATAGCGAGGGTGGCCCCTGGAGAGTAGGTCCGCCCCTCGATTTGACACTCCCGGCACATGCGTTGCTCTGAGTGAGAGGAGGTTGGCATTGCTCCAGATAATCAGTCTGTGTGCTAGCCTGTGAAGTTGTAGGGAGCGTAAGCCCCCCTGCTTGTTGATGTAAGCCACCACAGTCGTGTTGTCCGTACGGACCAACACATGAGAGTTTTCCACATACGGAAGAAAATGACGTAGAGCCAGGCATACTGCCCTGAGCTCCAGAACATTTACATGAGCCAAGCGTAAGCTCGGACTCCACTGTCCATTTACCGACCTCCCTTCGTGGGTGGCACCCCATCCCCATAGAGACGCATCGGTAGTGATTACTTTTCTGGCACTGATCGTGCCTAACGGTGCGCCCTGTGACAGGAAGCGCGGATGCTTCCACAGTCGCAGTGTCCGCGCACCCTGAGCTGACACAATAATTTTCCTGCGTGCGTACATTCGCGGGTCCAGACCGAGTTTCGCCACCCAGCGCTGAAACCCCCTCATATGTAGCCTCCCTAGGGGAATAGCAGCCAATGCTGACGCCATCAGACCCAAAAGTCTGTAGCACATCCTCAGCTCCACATAATTTCCCCTTCGAAACTGGGCGAGGCATGCCTGAAATGCCTCTACTCTGTCTGGGGAAAGCCGAGCTCTCATCGCCACTGAGTCTAGGGACAGTCCGATGAAAGTTACTGACTGGCTGGGGTTCAGCACACTTTTGGCCAAGTTGATTTGAAACCCCAGCCATGAGAGGTGTCTCATTAAGTATTCGGTGTGTGTCACGGCTTCTTCCTTTGACTTTGCAGCCAAAAGCCAGTCGTCCAAATACGTTGCCAGACGAATTCCATTCGCCCTGAGCGGCCCTATCGCTGCTTCTGTGCATTTGACAAAAACGCGCGGGCTCAGAGAGAGGCCGAACGGGAGTACCATATACTCGTATGTCCTCCCCTGAAAGGCGAATCTGAGAAACTTTCTGTGGGGAGGGTAAACGGGAATGTGAAAGTATGCATCTTTTAGATCGATGGTGGTGAACCAATCGTCTGGGCGTACAAACTTTAGCAGTGCTGAGTGAGTCAGCATCCGGAATTTGTACTGTCTGAGGTGTTTGTTTAACGCTCTCAGGTCCAGTATAGGTCTCATGCCCCCTCCCTTTTTGGGAACTATAAAATACCTCGAGTAGAAGCCGCTCCGGCTCTGCGTTGGAGGTACTACTTGAATCGCTCCTTTCTCTAAAAGAGAGGCTATCTCTGCTTCTAGAAAACTGGCAGCATTTCCCCTCGCCTGTGACCATATTATGTCTGAGAATCGAGGGGGGGTGTGTGAAAATTGGAGCCTGTACCCTTTCTCCACAGTTCTGAGCACCCATTGCGACGCGATACACGCGCGCCAGCGCGCTATTCGCTGTGTTACAGCTGGCTGCAGCGCCACCAGTGGAGCACTGCTGCCCTCTAGTGGAGGGCAGCACTGCCTCGCTCTGGCAGCTGCGCATGCGCGCGTGGCCGGCTCTGGTACAGAGCTTATGTGGCCCTGCGCCGCTAAGTGCACAGTGTTCCTTATGTTTTTCAACAATAGGGCATTTTTGTTTTGAAGTGCCCTCGGCCCGTGGCCTGGTTGCACAATGGGGTACAATTTTATTTTTGTTGAACACAGTGTGTTTTTGACAGTGGACAGGGGTTTTCTGAACTGAACAAAGTCCCACACTTCTGAACTGTGAGCCGCAACTGCAGGCTCTAGGGACTGGTCCCCCAGTGGGAGAGGGGCGTGTGTCTGGCAAACACGCTTTCCCTCCCCCGGCAGCGAGTTAGGTTGCCTGCGAGGCCCTCTTGCCCAGGCGGGCGCGAGGCGGCGCTTGTCGGCTTCCGTGCTGGTCCACTGGTGCAGCTGGCTTGTTACCCCATGCTCCTCCACTCTCAGCTTTGGGTTTTGCTGGTGGTCTGGGCTGTGGTGGGGTGGGTCGCTTTGGAATCCTGTAGCCAAGCGGAGCACGCGCTACCGCTTGTGCAAAGGATGGGCGGGGCGCTGAGGCAGGAGGTGGGTGCACTTTCCTGGGCAGACAGGTTTGCAGAGCCTCACCCTCCCGCTTCTTTTCCTCACAGCGGCGTTGCATAGCAGCCATAGCGGGGCCGAACAAGCCCTTTGGATCCACAGCAACATCCAGAAGCTGGACTTTTTCGCGGTGTGAGAGGCTAGACAAGTTGAGCCAGCGCGCTCTCTCCTGCGTGACCATGATACTCATCGCCCTTCCTGAAGCCTGGACAGCACAGCGATGTAGGCGAAGGCATAAGTCGGTCACCACGCACATCTCGTCCCAGAGCTTGTGCTCCGTGGTTCCGGCCATCTCCTCCTGAAGCTCAGCCTGATACGCCATCAGCATAGACGATGCGTTCAGAGCTCGCACACCGAGGGCAACGGATCTGTATGCCTTGTCGGTCATGGAGGACTGGAATCCGTCCGCCTTTGACGGGAAGCTAGGCGCGGATGTGGTCATGAAGGCTTTCTGGCCAGGATGGAGGTGGTGAGCGACCAGCGGCTCCACCTGCGGCAGATTGGACAGTCCATTCGCCTCCATTTCTGCGCAGTCCAGCGTAGCACCGCCCAGGACTGGGTTTTTCGATGAGAAAGGTTTCGGCCAGGTGCGGGTCATTTCTTCCAGGCACTCGGGGAATAGCGGAAGAACCTGTCTCTCCATACTTTTCACCCTGGGTAAGCGCTTGCCTTCATACCGAGAACCGGCCTTCTCGGGCAGAGCGCTGGGCCATGGAATGCCCAGTTTTCCTGCGGCGCGCTTGCATACGTCGTGCAGGCTCGCACCAGCAGCTGGGGAACCACCGACCTCGCCTTCCGCGCCTGAGCTACACTCGCGAGGGGCTTGAGGCATTGCTGCCTCCGTCGGTGGAAGGAACGGATCGTCATCGTCCTCGTAGGGGAGGATGTTGTCCGAACCGTCCAGTGAATCCAGCTCCGCGTCGAGGAGTTCATCCCGCTCCTCGCGCATGCAGCCGAGCTCGTCGAGCAACGGAGATACTTCATCCATGTGCTCGGCCCAGTTTGCACTGGTACTGGCTGCAGACACCTGAGGTTGACCCTCGGGAGCTGGAGGCGCCGCCATCATGGGGTCTCGATCGGTCAAACTAGCATGGCGTGCTAGTCGACGACGGAGACTTTTCATGGGCAGGCGGGCGCAGTGGATGCAAGAACCCGTGGGGGCTAGTGCGTCTTGGGCGTGTTGCAGCCCGAGGCACTCATTGCAGCAGGGGTGAGTATCTCTTGCAGAAATATTGTTCCCACATGAGCATAACCGCCCCAGCTTCTCATCTCTCTCTGAGGGAGAAAGAGAAGCCATTGCTAGTTAGCTTTGCAGCTGAAGTAACTCTTAGCTTTCCGGCTAAGTGTAGTTGGCTAAGGCTAATGTTTGGTGACAAGCTAGCCGATAGCACAGGATATAGGGTTCAGCGTACTCTAGTTTGGTGACTAGCGAGTTGCACTGAGTGTTGACCACTGTTTGGAGACAGACTGGTTAGATAGTTGTTTGGAGACAAGCCTATCTTAATTGTGTCGAATGTCGCCGTAGTTAGGAATTAGCGCCCGGCGAGCGAGTGGTTAGCTCTGCTCTGTGGACAGTAGCGTAATTCCTTGGCAGCGTCGACTTGAGTCGCTTCTGAGCGAGAAGAGATGTTTGAATGACGTTCTGCCGCTCGGGCACCTGCTTTTATAGGGGGTGCCTCCCCCCGCGGACGTCAGACCTGGCCAGCCAGTAAGGGCTGGCGTAATGTTAGAGTGCTTCTGAGGAATACGCGAGAGGGGCGTATCCCATAGTGAGATACCGAATGAATGCTTGAAAGAGAACATAAACTAGGATCGCTGAGGAAGTGCAGCTACATCTTATAAAACGAGGTGAAGGAGTAACTGAACAAAAGAGCTTCCAAAGAAAACAAAACGGAACTGAGGTGCTTGTGGATTTAAGCTGCTCCACCAGAGAGGGGAGGAACAGCGCCGGAGAGAAAAGGTAAACAAACCTCGTGCCTCGCGGTGAGAAACACACACAGACACACACACACACACACACACACACACACACACACACACACAGACACAGAGACTCGAGAGGGGCCGGCAGAAAAGAGCACACCGCTCTTCTCCACCAGACTAGAGACAGGTAGATGGCGGCTGTGGAGCTCACTGCTCTACACAGCTCCACCAAACTCGAAAGGAAACAACAAAGGGAAGAGATAGAGAGCCGGGGCTCGCTCAGAAAACCGGCATAGATTCGCTCTCACGAGCTTCAAAGATCCAGCGCCGAGTGGCTGGTTGGCGTTGCTTATAAGGTGTTCAAAGCAGGTGTTGGCAATTAGCCGATTAACCCTCGGCGCTGGCCTGGCGTGCCCTCTGTTGCCCCGGAGGGTGCCTTGGTCGGCCACCAGCCCTTACACTTACACTCTGTGCAAGGTACTATTATTCAGGAGTTTATTCTTCAGGAGTTTACTAAAGATAGTGAGAGATTCTCCTGATCTGGTAGTAGAAGGTAGTTAGTTAGAGGTGTTAGGAGAGTAAGAGCTCTTTGAAGAGCTCTGTCTTCAGGAGTTTATTAAAGATAGTGAGAGATTCTCCTGATCTGGTAGTAGAAGGTAGTTAGTTAGAGGTGTTATGAGAGTAAGTGCTCTTTGAAGAGCTCTGTCTTCAGGAGTTTATTAAAGATAGTGAGAGATTCTCCTGATCTGGTAGTGGAAGGTAGTTTGTTCCAGCATTTGGGAACTCTGTATGAGAACAGTCTGGATTGCTTTGTGTGAATGTTTGTTTGGTAAAGCGAGGCGACGTTCATTGGAGGAGCGCATCGGCCGGGAGGTAGCGTAAGCCTTCAGGAGTGAGTGCAGGTAGGAAGGAGCTGTTCTGTATCACCTTGTAGGCGATTGTAAGAGCTTTGAATTTGATACGAGCAGCAACTGGTAGCCAATGGAGCTCAATGAGCAGTGGGGTGACATGTGCCCGTTTTGGCTGGTTGAAGACCAATTAATTAATTGAATAATTAAGAGAATTACATGCCTTTTGATTGTTTCATGCTGTAACACTCTTAATCTAGCTGCACAGTGTTATATCATGTTATATCATCTGTTCTTCAATATAAAATAGGGTCCAGAGCCTTGAGAGCACTTTGGGGATCACTAAAAGTAGACAGGAATCAAAATCCTCCACATGTGGATTCAGACAGGTCTGCTACTGCTGCCTTCCTCAACACACACACACACACACACACACTGCCGCTGAGTCACCTGCACTCCTCCACAAAAACACCCACACTCTTTCATCGATACACTCCCACCAATCTCACATCACCTGTCTTTCACACACTGCAGCAACATCACGATAAGCTCCGCCCCCAAACCCGTCGATCTTCATCTCCTCCAGCTCTATTGATTTCCCCTCCCGCCCACCCTTCACTCCCAGCCTGTTTTCCTCTCTGTGTTATCAGTGGGGCGGGTGGGGGCAGGTGAGGGGCTCTCTCTCCTGGACAAGGTCGAAGACTCCGTTGCTGCTTAACCCGCTCGGATGTAGATGTAATCTGATTGAGAGGAGGGTAATGGAATCTGTGAGCGTCGGACGTGATCTTGTTAAGCGGGGCAGAGTCTGGACCACCGCCAACAAGGGATGGACAAATCAAAGGGGTTGTTTGGGGTGGGGGGGTTCTTCTCCTGCTCTCTATCATCTCTTCTCTTCCCTCATTCACTCTCCTCTCATCACCCGAGAGGCAAAAGGCCTCAAACCACAGAGCTGCTCTCTGACGTCTCTCCTGCACTGTAGAATAAAGCTCTTCTATACCGTCTGAATATCGAGCTCCACACAGAAACGCTATAACAGTGTAGTCGTGTTATTTACGAAATCAAATGTATTTATACAGCACCAAGGACTACTGTAGGAGCAGAGGTTTAGAGGTGCTGAGCATCAAATTAGCCCCACTTTTGTATGTATGTTAAAAAATATATATTTTGTGATTAACTGATTAATCGCACTTCTTCTTAAGATGTAAGTTTTTATAGTGGATTATTAAATAGAAATAGAAATAGAAAAGAATAATTGTCAGAAATGTAAAATACAATTATATTTATATAATTGGTATCAATTAAAATACTAGTTTATACTTGTTGTCAGGAAAGGGGATGACCCAGGCAGGGAGACGAGGAGACGGACGCAAGTGCAGGCAAGGGCGAAATAAATAAATAATTTATTAAATAAATAACAAAGAAACAAGGAACAAGTAAACACGTAACAAAGATAAACCAAAAACCAATAACCAAAATAAACAGTGAAACAAAATAACATAAACCTAAACAAACAAGAAGTACTAATGATAAACAAATGGAATATATACACAAGGAAATAAACAAGAAGCTAAACTAGACAAGGAGAACTAAACTAAGCAGGGCAAGGGAGAAAACAATGGAAATAAACAGGAAACTAGAAATATATACAAGAGATAAACAGAGGTAAACAGGAGCAATGACTAGGGCTATCAGACACGGAGAAACACGGGGAGACAAAACAACAGAGGTTAGTGCAAAGACCGACGGAGGACAAGTGGCACAGGGGACCTATTTAACAAACAGGAAACACACTAGAATTGGAAACACCTGGGGCAGGGGCGGAGCTACAAATGAGAAACACATGGAAAAGTACTGAGACAGAACACAGGGGCACAGGTCACGTGGGACACACACAGAGACATGAGACAGGGCTAAGACGTGACAGAAGCCTCCCCCTAAACGCTCAGCTCCCGAGGCGCGTAAAAACAAACCCCGGGGGCTGGCGGCAGGGAAAGGCTGGGGAAAACAGGAGTCAAGACCGGGGACTGAAACGGAGACAGGACAGAGGGCAGAGACTGGACAGGGCTAGGAAACTGAGCAGGGTAAGGAGACTGAACAGTGAACTGGACAGGGGACGGAGACTGGACGGGGAACTGGACAGGAGACGGAGACTGGACGGGGAACTGGACAGGAGACGGAGACTGGACGTGAGACTGGACGGGACTAGACATGGGAACAGGGACGAGGACATTAACAGGGACAGAAACTAACACAGTGACTGGGACAGGAACGGAGACAGAGACAGAAACGGGTACAGGGACATAAACAGAGACAGGGACCAAAACAGGTAGAGACATGGGGACCAGAAACACAGGTGGGTGCCCAGGACTGGCAAATGTCTGAGGAAAAGTCTGAGGAGCCAGCCTGGGCACAGTTCTGGGGACAAAGTTTGGGGGCCTCGGTGCCTGCCTGGGTCCTGGGGCCCTGGAGCCAAACAAAGTTCTGGGAGCAGGAACCGGTGGGGTGGCGACTTGGGCAGCGGAAGCTGGTGCTGGCGGCGCGGCGACTCTGGCAGCGGGAGCTGGTGCTGGCGGCGCGGCGACTCTGGCAGCGGGAGCTGGTGCTGGCGGCGCGGCGACTCTGGCGGCGGGAGCTGGTGCTGGCGGCGCGGCGACTCTGGTGGCGGGAGCTGGTGCTGGCGGCGCGGCGACTCTGGCGGCGGGAGCTGGTGCCGGCGGCGCGGTGACTCTGGCGGCGGGAGCTGGTGCTGACACGGAGGCTTGAACAGCTGGAGCAGACACGGAGGCTTGAACAGCTGGAGCAGACACGGAGGCTTGAACAGCTGGAGCAGACACGGAGGCTTGAGCAGCTTCAGCAGACACGGAGGCTTGAAAAGCACGCACCGCAGCGCATGCAGGCTCCAGGATGGCAGGAGTCCGGGGGCGTGGCTCAGCAGCCGAGAGAATTTTGGAGCTGGGCACGTAGAGATCCAGCGTAGCAGCAGCGGGGCTTGAGACCGCGGGAAGATCAAAAACCCGGACTGGATCTGCAGCTTCGCCGGCAAAGTCTGTAGAGGCAGAAAGCGCGGGACCGGCGCGGAGACAGTTCCAGAGCGCGGCTGAGTGGCCGCGGAGATAGTCCCAAAGCACGGCTGGGTTGCCGCGGCGGAATCCAGCTCTGCAGCCGCCATGAAAGCCAGCTCCTCAGCCTGAGGGGCTGGCGCTGCAGCTGTGGGGCTCAAGGCTTCGGTTGCCGCAAAAACCCGGACTGGAGTGACTGGAGAGTCACGGGGTGCGGCTTTGCAGCCGCGAGAGTAACGGAGCGTGTCATGGGAGGCTGATGGACGCGAGTCAGGACGGCCTCTGGAGCTGTGCGGCCGAGAGCCGGGTAGAGCACCGCCCCTGGGGGGAACGGTAAAGGAGCATGGGCCGGTACGGGGTAGAGCTCCTCCTCCTCTTCGGAGCTGCTGGAAGTGAAAGTCCCACGGGTCCCGCTTTACGAGCCTCGGGTACTCGTAGGCACTGCCTAACTTGGGACGAGACCCGAGGCTAACCGCACCAACCTGTAGCGCCCCCCCAAGAAAATCCTCCTCGGAAAAGGGCTCCTCATCCGGCTGGCGGAACCCCTTAAAACGCCTACCCCGAGGCCTGCGGCGTCCTTGAGGCCTCGAGGTGTCCTGCGCCGGGGTCCCGCAAGGAGCCATTCTGGAGCCAGTCCACGCAGAACCTGCTGTGTCCATGTTTGGTCGGTCTTTCTGTCAGAAAAGGGGATGACCCAGGCAGGGAGACGAGGAGACGGACGCAAATGCAGGTCAGGGCGAAATAAATAAATGATTTATTAAATAAATAACAAAGAAACAAGGAACAAGTAAACACGTAACAAAGATAAACCAAAAACCAATAACCAAAATAAACAGTGAAACAAAATAACATAAACCTAAACAAACAAGAAGTACTAATGATAAACAAACGGAATATATACACAAGGAAATAAACAAGAAGCTAAACTAGATAAGGAGAACTAAACTAAGCAGGGCAAGGGAGAAAACAATGGAAATAAACAGGAAACTAGAAATATACACGGAGCAATGACTAGGGCTATCAGACACGGAGAAACACGGAGAGACAAAACAACAGAGGTTAGTGCAAAGACCGACGGAGGACAAGTGGCACAGGGGACCTATTTAACAAACAGGAAACACACTAGAATTGGAAACACCTGGGGCAGGGGCGGAGCTACAAATGAGAAACACATGGAAAAGTACTGAGACAGAACACAGGGGCACAGGTCACGTGGGACACACACAGAGACATGAGACAGGGCTAAGACGTGACACTTGTATGTTTGAGGGGAGGTAAAGCCACGGTGGGGGGAATGGAAAAAAGAATTCATAATGAATTGGATAGAGGGAACTTTTTTTACTTTTTTGTAAATATCTCATCTTGCTTGTAAGGATTTTTTAATTTAAATCACATGCACCACGCAGGCTTGTTTTGCCAGCTATTTGATCAGGTGCTTTAATTATAATATAAATTAAGCTAAACTGTAATACTAGCTACATTAAATCTAAACACATCAAAACATTTGCACAGGTTTAACCAGCGCATGATATATTCTAATTGAGACACTCCTTGTCTTAAGTTAAGAAGAAACCAAGAAGAATCATAAACCTTGTTTTATTAAATATATTGCTAATATTTTAAATAAAACTAAATATTTCCATAATTAATTAGAAAACAGTCAGTTACTATCAAAAATAATGACTAGAGTTGACAATAGGCTAATTGACTATACATCCCATCCCAAACTTAAATAACCTGAACACGTATTGATTTCTTACAAGAATATATCACTATATCAATTATCAACTATTATTCATAATAGTCTAAACTTTAGCTTCTAAAGCAACTAACGCTCTGTAACATTTAACTTTAGATAAAATAATAGGTAACCTTATATAAAAATTCATTTAATAAAAACTTTAAAATACACATTATTTTATTCAGAGATATTTTAATACTCTGCCTGATTTCCTGTTTGCATTTACATTAAAGGTTATACTGTTTATACTTAAATACCATCTGTGCTGTGGATGTTCCTCCAGCACAGACTAAAGGCTAAAGTTTAAATTAAAGTCACAGAAGTTTTGTGGGTGTCTGATAGCCACTAAGCAACTTGCAAGCCAGCTATCTAGCTTAGCTATAGGCTCACATTATATAGCCACTTTTTTAAATTATAAAATTTTTTTTGGAATGGCAATGAAAGTTACTTATAGCAGATTTGATGTAGTCATTTTGAAAATGAATTAAAATGTGCAAAACATTTGGTGTTGACTGGTTGGTGAGCTGATGCTGGAAATACAGCCAGAGCATGTTTAATAAGTTTATAACTGGAGTTTTAAATGTCTGCTGTACTGAAAAATACATACTGTTTTGTTTGAGTAAACAAATACGTTGTTCAGTGTAAAATTACATTTAGAAACTGTAATTTTGTTCAATTGCTCCATTTAAACTCATTTTGGACGCACTAAGGAGCGCTCTCTGATCACCCAATATTTAAGTGTGTATTCTCCTCTCTACAGATTCTCTGATGTTTGGTATCTGCTTCTTCAGTTTACAACAGGGAGGCTGAATTGTTGAATAAATTCTACAGACAAACACACACACACGTATCCAAAAAATGTATTCAGACTGCTTGCTATAGATTTCCCTCTGTGACCTTCAGGAGCACGGCCTATTCCTCTCTCATATACACACAGAAGGACGCTGCTACACTGATCCATCATACAAACTAACGGCCACTTCCTCCAGGAGTGACGCTCAAATACACCACACACACACACACACACTCACACACACACACACACTCCAGTACGCCAAGCTGAGGGTTTTTTTTTTTTACACCAAGGCTGATGTGTGTTACATTGTTTTCTGTACATTAAGTCCAGTTAGTTTCACACTGCAGTTGATCACACTCAAAATCTTTACTATCCTGTCGTCATCACCTACCTGTGCAGATTCTCCCTGTACTTCACATTGGTTGGTTTGTAGAATGCTCTGTAGGACCATAAAAATGGCCAATTTTGGGTACAGAGAGAAAGCAGAAGCACAGTTCAACACAGCCGACACCTGGAGCTTGTGCAGGAGCTTAATACCATCACAGATTACAAGAGACACTCTCACACTCTGATCAGCACCAGTGCTGTGCTGAACTGAACAGCGCACTGTGCATCCTGAACTTAGAATGAGCAGCATCACATCCTCCTCACTGACCCTCAACACAGGAGCCCCTCACGGCTGTGTGCTCAGCCCACTCCTGTACTCCCTGTACACCCATGACTGCACAGCTAAACACAGCTTCAGTGTCATCATCTGTGCTGACGGTATAACGATAGTAGTCCTGATCTCCAACAACAACGAATCAGCCTACAGAGAGGAGGTTAACATCCTGGAAAACTGGTGTCAGGAGAATAACCACCGCCAGCCCACACCTTTAGTCTCCACCCTTAATTACCCCCCTCATTCGTCACCCCTAATCTCCACCCTCATCCACCAGTGCCAGCCCACACCTTTAGTCTCCACCCTCAATCACCACCCTCATTCATCACCCCTAATCTGCACCATCATCCACCCCTGCCAGCCCACACCTTAGTCTCCACCCTCAATCACCCCCCTCAGTCACCACCACTAATCTCCACCCTCATCCACCAGTGCCAGCCCACACCTTTAGTCTCCACCCTCAATCACCTCCCTCAGTCACCACCCCTAATCTCCACCATCATCCACCCCTGCCAGCCCACACCTTAGTCTCCACCCTCAATCACCCCCCTCAGTCACCACCCCTAATCTCCACCCTCATCCACCAGTGCCAGCCCACACCTTTAGTCTCCACCCTCAATTACCCCCTCAGTCACCACCCCTAATCTCCACCCTCTTCCACCAGTGCCAGCCCACACCTTTAGTCTCCACCCTCAATCACCCCCCTCATTTATCACCCCTAATCTCCACCCTCATCCACCCCTGCCAGCCCACACCTTTAGTCCCCGCCCTCAATTACCCCCTCAGTCACCACCCGTAATCTCCAAACTCAACAACTACCTGAGCCCACACCTTTATTCTCCACCCTCAACCCCCACCACTTTAGTCTCCACCTTCATCCACCACCCTCAATCACCAACCCCAATCTCCAAACTCAACAACTACCCCAGCTTAGACATTTAATCTCCACCCTCATCAACCACCACCAGCCCATACCTTTTGTCTTCCTCCTCAGTCACCACTGCAATCTCCACCCTCCAAAACATCAGCCTGGAAGTTACAGACTGCATGAAGAGGTGGAAAAAACATGAGGGATACATTTGTTCACTTTAGCACAAAGAGTGGGACCCCGGCAGAAAAAACCATGCCGGTGCTGTATTTGTTCCTTTCATGGTTGGTGCTGCATATAAAGCACCGGGACACAAAGTCAAATCATGACAACAAGGTAAATAAATACATTTATTTGTGTCATAAACGTATATGTAGTACTTGGGCTAGTAGGTTAACTATATGGTATATGGACTTGCAGATGTTATCTATTGTTTTTTGCAGTGTAATACGTTGCCTAACAGTCTATAATTGTGTACTAAAGTCTGCACTACACTTAGTCATCACCCACAATCTCCACCCTCAGCAACTACCCCAGCCCACACCATTAGCCTCCACCCTCAACCACTACCAGTCCATACCTTTAGTCTCCACCCTCAACCACCACCCTCAGTCATCATCCCCAATCTCCACTCTCAGCAACTACTCAAGCCCACACCTTTAGTGTCCACCCTCAGTCTCCTCCCTGAGCCTTTACCATCAGCACCATCGCTATTGTCCTCCTTCAGCACCCACCCCTAATCTCCACCCTCAGCCACCCCCCCACCTTCAATCACCCTCTTTGATGCATAGTATAAAATATATTATAACAAAAATAGTGACTTTAAAGAAAGAGAGAAAAGAAAAAAATAACAGAGAGAGAAATAAAGATAGGTGGGAGGAAAGACAGTTGGGGTAAATAACTTCCCATGCCGTGCCCAGGTCGCACGAATGGTGTGCAGTAATTACGGCCCCTCTGTAATAATTCCTATTAGAAGTGAGGAGGAGAAGTCGGTAACTCACGGCGGCGGGACAAGGTGAAGGCAAGGCCACGGAGCAGCAGATCAATATTTAATTTACTCGCCCCGCTCTGCTCCACACCCAGACCTGTATCAAATTCTTCAGAGTCCGCCATGAGGAGAGAGAGAGAGAGAGAGAGAAAGCAAGAGAGGAAAAAAAGAGTGAACAAAACAAGGTCCATGAAAACAACGACACAAGGCCTCTAATTTCCTTGGGGTTTTGGGTGAAGGTAGGGGCAGGAGGATTTGTGTGTGTGTGTGTGTGTGTCCATGGTCATTCATTACACCCCACAGTCAAAGAGAAAAAAGTAGGACCCATTAGACCCTCACAGGCAAACACACATCACTCACTCACCCTCCACACCTTCAGCATCTTTACACCCCCAGCTCTGCCAGGTGGGGGTGGGGGGTTTGGATGGGTGCTGAAAGGCTGATCTCAGTGCTGTAACAAGCTGTGCAGAACCCTCGGGCGAGGGTCTAATGATTTCTGGAAATTAAAAATCCATCTCTCTAACTGCAGTAATCGAATTACAATATTTGCTTCTGGTGGAAACAAAAGGGTTTAATTTGTGAAACATTACTTTAAATGTTTACTCAGGGGTATCTGAGCAGGTGCAGATAAATGAGTGCTCCAATCAGTTAGGATTCATAGGTAGAACTGAAGACTGTCAGATTAAACACCAACACATCTGAAACCCATTCCTCACATTCTGATGTACACAACACAACTTCACCATAACCATCGACTCTCTCTCTCTCTCCTCGACAAAGGTTGCTAGGAACCTGGGTGTTCTGGTTGATGACCAGCTCTCCTTCACACACCATGTGGCCTCAGTTGCTCGATCCTGCCGCTTCGTGCTTTATAACATCAGAAAAATTCCACCGTTTCTGATGCAACAGGCCACCCAACTCCTGGTACAAGCAGTTGTCATCTCACGCCTCGACTACTGCAATGCCCTGCTAACTGGCCTCCCGGCCTGCGTAGTAAAACCACTCCAAATGATCCAGAATGCAGCAGCACGTCTGGTCTTCAACCAACCAAAACGGGCACGACACCCCACTGATCAGCCGCTGCACTCCTTCAATGAACGTCGCCTCGCTTTACCAAACAAACATTCACACAAAGCAATCCAGACTGTTCTCATACAGAGTTCCCCAATGGTGGAACAAACTACCTTCTACTACCAGATCAGGAGAATCTCTCACTATCTTTAATAAACTCCTGAAGACAGAGCTCTTCAAAGAACACTTACTCTCCTAACACCTCTAACACACTAACTACTTTAAACCTCATTTCCTTCTTCCCCTCCTTCACTTCTCTATTCCATTATTTCCCTTCGACCTCCTTTAAGCCCTATCTAAAGATATTTTTACCTTTAATCTTCTATTACTTTTGTACTTGACTATTGTGCTTTGGACAAAAGTGTCCAGTGTGAGAATCGGCTCTTTAGTCCTTGTGGAGGTTCTAGGATGGCTGGGGGTGCGTGTGGTGGCCTGAGCAGAATAAACACTGTGAGTAATTTAGTGTTTTTTTCGGTACGTTTGGTCAAGTGTGAAAGCGGCTTTGGAGCTTATTTGAAGGTACAGAGTACTGATCTCTAGGTCTTCTCAAAATCAGTAGTCTGGGGTTCTGGGGTTATCATGTGGAATGAATGAATGGAATGAATGGTAATGTAAGTCAGAAATACTAAACACTGCACTGTTTAGCAAATACAGGCTTAAAAACCTGCTAAGATCTGTGAGAAGCTCTGAATATCCTGAATATTTCCTGCTTTTACTTTATATGCATTATTATGGATACTCTCCACATCCCCTTCCTCTCTCTCTCTTCTTGCCGCACTAAGCGCTTAGCTCTTTTGCCATTAGAGGTGAGTAAATTAGCCTGTAGCCTGCTGCTAACCGCAAGCAGCACTGCTGGAGCAGTATTAGCATTACCCACTAACCGCACTAGCTCTTTTGCTGTTTAGAGTTGAGTATTATCAGCATGTAGCCTGCTGCTAAACCCAGCTAGCAGCACTGACTAGCACTGCTGGAGCAGCATTAGCATTACCTGTTAACCGCACTAGCTTTTTTGCCGTTCAGAGTTGAGTATTATTGGTATGTAGCCTGCTGCTAAACCAGGCTAGCAGTGCTGGAGCAGCATTAGCACTACCATTTAACTACGCTAGCTCTTTTGCCGTTCAGAGGTGAATATTATTGGCATGTAGCCTGCTGCTAACCCCAGCTAGCACTGCTGGAGCAGTATTAGCATAAGCTGCTAACCACGCTAGCTCTTTCGCAGTTCAGAGGTATTAGCGACCTGTAGCTTGCTGCTAACCACGGCTAGCCTGCTGGAGCAGCATTAGCATTACCCACTAACCATGCTAGCTTTTTCGACGCTCAGAGGTGAGTATTATTAGCTTGTACCCTGCTGCTAACTGCAGCCAGCAATGCTGGAGCAGCATTAGCATTAACTGTTAACCATGCTAGCTTTTTCACTGTTCAGAGGTGAGTATATGGGACTGTAGCCTCCTGCTAACCCCAACTAGCACTGTGGAGCAGCATTGGCATTAACCGCTAACCGCACTAGTTCTTTTGCCATTCAGAATTAAGCATTATTGGCATGTAGTCTGTGGCCAGACCTGCTGAATTAGAAGGAAAACATGGCGACACCCCTGTTCCTTACTGGTGTCGCATAAGGCACCTTATAATCAGGTGCACTTTATGAATAAAAACAGTCCAGAAAATAGACATTTATTGATAGTGCGCCTTGTAGTGCAAATTACACGGTAGTTAAATGTAGGTGGTGACTTTTTTATGGACAGGCAGTGTAAAATCCAACATTCTTTTATTTATATTTAAATATCTATTATAAAATGTTTCAGGTTATGAAGGTTGTGTTGTGTTTGATCATTACAGGCAGAAACTCGGTTCTGTATTTGTTTCAGCTTCTCAGGATTTTAGCTCAGTGACCTCAAACTGCATTCCCGTCTGAACAACACACACACACACACACACACTCTGAGCTGGATCAGTGTGTGTGTGTGTGTGTGTGTGTGTGTGTGTGTGTGATTGTGTGTGATTGTGTGTGTGGGTTAAATTGAATAAATAACAGATCCTGCTCTCCACTCTGAGTTCTGTGCTTAATTGCACTGTATTGATTTTTGTGTCCCTGGGTTCGGAGTGGACGTGGCTTCAGTTTTGGTCTGAATGTAATCAGGGACACAGGACGGACCCCCCCGCCACCCCCCGTCCCGCAATCCTCCACCCCCCCATCGCCTGTTCCTCCACCCCATCACCTCTACGGTCAACAAGAATAAGGACAAAAGTCTTCAGTAATAAAATAAAGAAAGTGTGTAAAGAGCTTAGGGCTCTGTGTGTGTGTGTTTGTGTGTTTGTGTGTGTGTGTGTGTGTGTATGTGTGTTTGTGTTTGTGTGTGTGTGTGTGTGTGTGTGTGTGTGCGTGTGTGTGTGTGTGTGTGTGTGTGTGTGTGTGTGCATGCATGTGTGTGTGTGTGCGTGTGTGTGTGTGTCAGTGTGCAGCTCTTTTTTTACTGCAGTAGTTTAAAACCGGACTGATTCTACAGCATTTTGTACGTGATTAATATAAATCCTTTATTGAAAGTTAACATATTGCTAGTGTGTTGAAGTGTAAGATATAATAATATATAATTTGTTTTCACCGCTGTCATATCAGCTTGTCATTAGTGAAATTAATTTACAACAAGGGTACATGAATTAACAGGTATTTACAACAGTGATAAACACTGTTAAATGGGTAAGTAATGTCTCAAATGATTATTAATTGACAGTAGTTAGTCATTCATGCTGCACCGTAGCCCATGTTGGTCTTGTCTCCTCTTTTCCTGGTCCTTTCTGTTCCAGTCTTGTGTTCTTATTTGTCTGTTTCTGAGTCTTCTCAGCCTGTTTTGTCTCATATGCTCTTTAGCATCTCTCTTTCTCTCTCTAGGGGGCGCTCTCTCTCCTCATCACTGCTAGTTTAATGTTGGTCAGCACAGGCGTCTGTTAGCTGATGTATCAGAGCCGGGTAGCTGTGCTTTTCTCTAAGTGCACACAGTGAGGAGAAAAGAGGCGCAGTCTGACTTCACATGTATCAGAGCCAAATTAGCCGAATTGGTGAGAAAAAGGGATAAAATTTGTAAGTAAATAAAAAGTAAACAATAAATAAATATACAGTATTGAAACTGCCTCTGGATACTGTCACAGCTTCAGATGATTTTATGTTAGTTATATTAGAGCATAAATGATTTTACAACATAAATGTTCTTATTCAGACGTGGATGATGAGAGTGATCACTTGTCAGTGTTAGACTGGTTTGATTTGAGCTGTACCGTTGTGTGTTGTTGCCCTGGAAACCAAAATAACACTTCCTCCGATTTCTGTTAATTATTCTATTTTAATGAGAATTATCTTGACAGTGTTTAGGATGCAGTATTAAATTAAGGAAATGAAAGTGTAACACTTTTATTTCATATTTGATCAGTAGTTAATGATGTGTAATAAGTACTATAGTATCTCCCCAAACTGAGTACACGCCTCATATTTCTGCAACAATTTTATAATATCATTTAATATGACAACACTATAGTGATGAAACTTGGATATAATTTAATGTAGTCAGAGTACAGCTTCTGAAAATAACTCCACACACAGCCATTATTGTTTAAATAGCTGCATCACAAGTGAGTGCACCTTACAGTGAACATGTCTAAATTGTGCCCCTCATCCACTTTTCCTTGGGGACATCTAGAGATGCTGGATGTTTGATACCTTGGGCTTCTGTGCCCTCTGTGTGAGGATGCCCCACAGGTGCTCAACTGGGTTTAGGTCTGGGGACATACTAGGCCAGTCCTGCACCTTTACCTTTAGCTTCCTCAGCAAGGAAAGTTGTCTTCTTGGAGGTGTGTTAGGGGTTGATATCATGTTGTAAAACTGAGCAGAAGGTAGAGGATCATGCTCTGCTTCAGAATGTCACATTCAATGTTGTAATTCAGCTCCCAAATGATGGCAGCACTTACACAGCCTCAGACCATGATGCTATCTCCACCATGCTTGACTGTAGGCAAGAGTTAGTTGTCTTAGTACCACCATGGTGCTGGGCACCATCTGAGTCAAACAAGTTTATCTTGATCTCGTTAGATCATGAGACATGGTTTCAGTAACCCATGCAGTAAACTGTTTGCAGGCTTTCTTGTGCATCAGCTGCAGAAGAGGCTTCAATCTAGGACGGTTCAATGCAGACAGAGCTGATGTAGTGTGTGGCGTATGGCCTGAGCACTGCAGGCTGACCTCCTACTTCCTCAACCTCCGCAGCATTTCTCATGCATTTATTTTTAAGTTAACCTCTGAATATTACGCTGAACATGGACTCAACTTCTTTGGTTGATCCCGGGAAAGCCTTACTATCTGAGTAAAACCCATCTTGGAAAACCCCTATATAACCATGACAATTGTGCTGTATCTCAGTTTCAGGGGGGAATCTTCTTACAGCTTAGTTTATCTTTGTGGAGAGGAACGATTCTATTTCTCATATTTATATAGAGTTTTTAACCCTGAGGTGCCAACTGTATCCAAAAAAAAGTATGATATATATTCAGTATGCTATATATTCAGTATGTTATATATTCAGTATGTTATATATTCAGTATGTGTTATATATACAGTAGTAAAGACTGATGATGGTGAGAAGCTGCTGGTGTTCAGTGTGAGTCTGTAAATGGCTGTAAGTGTTAAGGGGTGGGTCGTGTTGGCGGTTGAATGGAGTTGTTCACCTTTCAGTGAGACAGTGGGGGTAAATTAGCTGTTGTGCTGTGATTTAGACGGCTATAGTATAATTAGCTGGTGTGCACTGGGTTGCTAACGCTCGGCTGGAAATGGCACCGGAGCGCTCGGCACTAACACGGCCACGTCCCTCAGTACCTCCTCTGGGCAAACGTGTATTTACACCTCAGAGGGCCAACAGTTGTAGCAGACCCCAAACTGCAGGCGAGGGTTTGACATTTTCTGTCAAACACATACACACACACACACACTCACACACTGCAGCCCATTAGTGAATGAATGGCAATTACACACAATGAAAAATGTCAGGAGAATTACATCTCCCTCCCTCTCTCTCTCTCTCTCTCTCTGCAGTCAGGACTTCTCTCTGTCTTTAAGTGAAAAATAAACAGCTAAAAAGCAAATTATCACCAGCAGAAAGAAAGCATGTTCTCCCTGAGGACTTCTTTCTTCTCTCTCTCCTTCTTCTGCTCTTAACTAACGTAGAGGTATGAAGGGAGGGTTTATGTTGAGTTTATTTGGGAATTATAATTGAGTTAATTACACAAACAGGCCACAGGAGAGTCAAACATTATAACAGTGAGAAAACAAGATGAAGAGACAAAACACAGGAGCTAAAATTCAGTCAAAACATCCTAAATATATGTGATATTATAACATATATACACTCACTACCACCCTGATACTCACTGTGTGCATCTGTCCAGATGTTAGGCTGGTGGTCCATTAAGAATATAGTGCCTGATTATAAACCACTCAGATTTCATGAGAGGTTTATAAATGTAGTGGCTAAAGGGAGAATAGGGGGTTTAGAAGTAAACCTGAGCGAATAATAAAAAGGTCCACATTATGAACATTTTTAAAAATTAAAAAATGATGTCAGCATGATGTTTGTGTTTGGTACGTGTGCGGTGATACCAGCTGTAGCAGCTCTGAAAAACTCCCTGTATCTGCATTCCTGTTATATAACCTGGAGGACAGAATTTTTAGAAAAAAAAAATGATTTCCTCATTTTAATATGACTTCTTTTCAACAAATTGCCAATGCACTGTTTTTGGGGGGAACTTAAAGAGCATTTGGGGGACTTTTGCCCCCTAAAACAGGTCCAACACGTCTAAATCTTGGGGAAGCTGAATGAGTTTACTCCAGGGTTTGTTGTGTGAGCTGGACTGGGTTGTTTTTAACACAGTTTGCTGCTTATCGATAACCTTTCGCAGCACAGTCTGTGTTCTGTGTTTTACTGTTTTCCCACAGTCTGGACCTTCCTGTCCACCAGGCCACTCAGACTTTCCTTAAAACAGGGAGACTAAGACTTCCACAGTGCTGAACACAGAGTCCCCTTTATTAAAAATAAAAAAAAGACTTAAAGAACGGTAGCCTTTCGAGTTTGTGCAGATCCTCCCAGTTCTTTCATGGCTCGGGTCGGAGGACACTCAGGTCTGAGCACAGAAAGAAAGTCACAAAAGAAAATTATGCAGCTTTATCTTCAGCAGCAGCCTGTAATTTACACACACTAGAGGGAGGCAGTGGGGTTAAACAGACTGAGTGAGAGAGTCATGGCTTCTTAGCTCTCTTTCACACACACACACACACACACACACACACACACACACACCACTTTTTTGGAGACATATTTCAGACATACACTAAATGTCCAAATGTTTGTACACCCTTTCTTATACTTTCTTCATTTAGGTACTTTAAATTGGACACATTTTTAACACAAATGTGAAAATGCACACACACACATCTCACATCCTGTCTAACATCTATAAAAGAGTACAGCCAATAGAATGGGACTGTCTGGAACAGAAGTGTTAAGTAACAAAGTACAATAAAACCCTTTCCAAATAAATATCTTGGAACAGAAGTATAAACATATACCCTCCCGACACTCTACTGATTTATATGATCCATCACACCTGCACACGTCCCGCCGCTAAAATCTACTTTTCTTGTTCTTTGTGAAATACAGTAGGTCTCTCTGAGTTGTATATGCATGCTGCATATGAAACTCTTCCTCAGCCTCCATTGTCTACAGTAGCTACGGAAAGAAAATACTTAGACAAACCCTAAATAGTATTCATGGGCCTCGGCCACCTTGGCTTGTGACTGCCCACAGGCAGAGCTGAAGCCGGGCTGCGGCAGAGCCGACACTGTCCCGTCAGCTAAAAAACGTACAGCTTGGTATACACCAGCTAGTTAACGTTAGCTATCTTGTGTAAGTAACTATAGGTTTAAATCGGATCTCCAAAAAAGCGGACTCTGGGGCTTTGATGTGGTGAAACTGCCCAAGCACCGAATCACCATGTCTGAGGTAAGAATCTAATAGCGTTAGTTTATCTGAAAGAAATGTTATCAATGCCGCAGGGAGAGCAGCGTCACTTGTCTGTGGAGAGAGCAGCGCAGCGAGCAGCTGCTGCTTACCCTGCAGGCGAGCAACACTGTCCACCCCTTTCGTCCTTAGAATTTTAGAGCTGTAAAATTGACTGTGGGGAGAAGGCAGGTAGGCGTTCTCTGCTGCAGTGCTGTTAGCCAATCAGAGGTGATCTGTTTGCATGTACGAATATTCATGAGCAAGAAGCAAAATTCTGTCTTTCTTCAGAGACCACTAATTCAGCGAAATCGAGCAGGGCTATACAGAAACTCAAAAAAACGGCTCACATGGTATTTATTCATACTAGAGACCACAACTAAACTATTTAAAATGAAGGAAAAAATATGGAATGAGACAATAAATGTATTTTTTGTGGGGGGTGGAAGGTGGTAGTGCACTATAGGACCCTGTGTGCTGCCTAAGATTTTGTCCTTAAGGGGTTTTACATTTTTTGTACCCATACTGGCGAGACTGTTTGCCATGGGGAGACAGGTTTCAGCTCAACACCAGCTCTTTTTACCACTGGTTTGAGGACAGCCTGTTTCAAATCCTGTAACAGGACTGAAAGTCTAAAATATTAATAAAAGAGGTTTCACACTGCAGATGAGCCAGACAATTTCAAAACAGATTATTATCAATAACAAGAATTATTTAAATCATTATTTTCTTTTTTTATAATTTTGGTTTTGGTTTTTGTATTTTTTTTACAGGTTACATGTGTTTTCGAGTCATACTCATGCCATCAGGGGGTGCTGCAGCTTCTTCCCATGATAATGCACTGAATCAGTACAGTTCAGAGAGAGAGAAAGAGAGAGAGAGAAAGAGAGTACAGAGCAATAAAGAACATACTCATCATTCTAACTGTAAGAAGTGTGCAGGTAAAAAGCTTGTCGCTGTGTTTGGTTTGAATTAATGAAGAGAGTAAGAGTGCATTAGTGTGAAGAGTGAGCGAGTGTACACTCTCAGTACTTCAGCACCCATCAGACCAGCTGCTGACATCAGTTCCTCTGAAGACGATGAAATTTTAATTCAATTCATTTAGATCCAGATTCTCCATCAGCACACGGCTCTGCTCTGTGTATAATGTACCTCACTCTGTGTTCCTCCACTCGCAGTAATTGCTGCTGTATTAGAGGGATGATTGTGAGCTGCTGTTCAGCACAGCATTTCCATTTTCCAATTAGCCTCATTGCGCTAACTGATGAGCATAGAGAGACTGAGAGTGACGAGAGGGAACTGTCTCCATAAATTCACAGACGTTCATGAAATTCAGCAAAATTGCATTTAAACACTCTCTCTGGTTTCTCTGGATGAACGCAGTGTTAGCTGGATGGATTCAGCTCCACTTAAAGTTATATTAAATGTTCATTTAAAATTAATGTTAAAACCCCTGAAAACATATTTTGATATATATTTTTACTTATATTACTATATAACAAAGCAGACAAAAAAAAACTCAAAACGTAATGATCAGGACTCTCTGAAAAGGGTCTAGACGTGGTCTTAAAGGCAAAATATGTGATTTAAAGGTGTCATTTGGCTGGAAAGCATGTAGTGCTCTGTTTGAAATACAGTAGATCACTCTAAATTGTATACGCATGCTGCACATAAAACTGTTCTTCTGTACCCATGGCCTGCATTAGCCAATAAAAGAAAACAGTCAGAATCGAGTGAATCAGGAAAATTCCCAGGACTGACGCCAACCAGTAAATTCATGGCCTTGCTCACCTTGGTTTGCGGCTGCCTGTTGCAGAGCCATGGAGGGAGCGTCACAGTAATGCTACCCAATCAGAGGTGAGACTTTGCAATGCATGAATAAAAAATGCCTGAAACAGGAGCACAAAACCCAGTTCACACATACATTCATACTAGAGACCAATACAAACTTAATAAAAATGGAAAATATTAATAATCTTAAAAAAGACTTGTGCATGACCAGAATTCGTTAGTGTAGATGATGGTTTTATCTATTTTAGGATGCAATTTGTTATTTCTCGTAATAATTTAGTCAACATAATGACAATAAGAAGATTTTTCTGATGTAAATAGTGATCTAAGTCTGTGTAAGGTGTTAGCTTCCCCTGCTAGACTTGCTTGCTTTTAGAGTCAGTTTTATCAGCAATTTATCAGCAATGTAGCTCAAATAAAAGTAGTATATTTGGTAAAGCTGGGTCGGATCGAGACTGGATTACGTTCTTACCACAAGAGAACCGCTCCAGAGTCGTTTGTGGCTGAGACTAGCTCCTCTGGCTGGTCTCAGTCCGGCTCTTTTGATCTGCACCTGAGTGCGATTACTGTTTTCACACCTGAACAATTGAACAGCTCTAAAAACGGACCAGAGGTCATTTTAACTGGACCAAATAGTGCTGGTGTGAAAACGCCCTGGATGCCAGGATGCTCAGACTAGAAAAAAGGGCAGAGTCATGTAATTGGTCAGGTTTATGCTGACGATAGTCTGACCTACTTTTAGAAACTACATTGAGAGGCATTAGTACAGTTGTCAGGATATTTGTTAGAGTTTGGGAAGATTCACCAGCCTGATTAATGAATTAGCTTGTATAGGATTCTCCTACATTTAAGAAATTAGTATGGTTCCTAGTTAGGCTCTCCTTCATTGGATTACATGTGATGCAGTAAGGTTACCTACATGTGAGCATGAGTGGAGTTTTCTAATAGAATCTCCTTGTGGGAAGTGTGATGTGGTGTTCTGTAGATGCCGTTACCTATAATAAATCTGACGTTCTCTACAGGTTTCAGTCTCGTTCATGAAAAAAACTCATGAAGTGGACACTCTCCCAACAGAAAACTTCAAGTTTCATGTTTATTCTGCATTTGGATTGCAAATGTGCATTAAAATGAGTATGGTGAGGCTAAGGTAATAACTCTACAGCATAGTTACATAAACATACAGAACTGATAATAAACAAAACTAAATATATACTTAATATACAGTCATTAAGAAACAAATATACCAAATAAAACAGAAAAATATTGGATCTAAATATACAGAAACAAATAATTGGAAACCCTTTAATATATGTATAAGTTTAGGCAAATTAATCTAAGAGGATGAAATGTATAGTACACTTTTTTTCCAAAGCAACTTACAAATAATGAGGTACATAAGCAATAAATGACAAAAAAATATTATGGTTGAAGTAAAACACTTGGCAGGGCCTGAAAGAGGCCAGAAGGCTAAAAATTCTCATTAAATGTTTTTCTTTTTTACCCTACGTTGTAAATGAGTACTGAAGTCACCCACTGAAGTACTGAAGGAACACATAAGTAATCATGTAGTAACTTAAAAGTGTTAAACAACCCAAAATACCAACCAAACCAAAAAGCATTGAGGTGCTCTTATCTGTGGAGCTGTTAACCTGTGGTTTCTGAGGCTGGTAACTCTGATGAACTAATCCTGTACAACAGAGGAAACTCTCGCTCCTCCTTTTCTGGGGCGGTCCTGATGAGAGCCAGTTTCATCAACATTGTTATGGTCTTAGTGACTGCTATTGAGGATACTTACAGGTTATAGAAATGCTTTGGATTGCCTGTCTTTCATTTTTTAAGTTTTTTTTTCTTTACTTAGTTAAATAGTTCTTGCCATAATCTGTATTAGAACATAAAAAGAGCCTTTAAATATTCACTATTCACTGTATGCCAACTCTACCTCTTCACAACTTTACAACTGATGCTCTCAAACACTTTATTAAGAGACAAGAAATTCAAGTAATTAACATTAGAAATGAAAAAAATAAAACATATTCTGGTTTGTTTAACACTTTTTTGTTCATAAATAATTCTGGATGTTTTACTTTATAGTTTGTTTGGTGATTTTAATATTATTTCACAATGCAGAAATATATGTATACATTAAATATTCATGTTAAGGCATTAATGCAAGTGATTCATCTGGATATTTTAACTATTTTTTAAAAACGCAAATTATTAATTTTACCAGTTTTGCTCATAATATCATAAAACATTTAATAAATGGAGAGAGGTTTCAGTGTGTAAAGAGAAATAGCACAAGCCTTGTATCTCCCTCAGAACTGCATCAAGAACTGTCATTAAACACATAAACAGGAGATTACTTTATAAACCTTTATCACAAACAAGCTCTACAATACAGAGTTACTCTATTTGGTGCACAATACAATCCTTAGGTTCACTATGTACAGAAGATCTGGCCCTTTCTTCTCTACTGGACTCTGGGAATTTGGGATAATGGACCATTACAGTGGAAACACATTATTGTATTGTGTTCAGATGAATCTCAGTTCTCAGCAAAAAAAACTGTTGTTATGGCAGCAGTAATACTAAACAGCACATAGAGAATGCAACAAATGCTGACTTCAAACTGACATTGTGAAGGGACGATGCAAAACCACATACACACATACAAATATTTTACAGTTCATGTGTGTATGCTGTTTGCTCTGCCTGATCTAGGTTCAGTAAATAGCCCCCACTGCAGTAAAATCTAATTTCTCTCTCTCTCTCTCGATCTGTTCCATTTCCATACACTCATTCATCCTCTTTTTATAGAAGCTCATTAAATATACAGCAGCTTTTACGCTCTACTGTATCTCTCTTCCCCCTCCCTTCTTCTATATTTTCTCTTTTAATTTTCTATTTCTACTTCCTCTCACTGGCTTTCCTTTTTAGTCTTTCTCTCTAGTCTTCTTTTAAACACTCTCTCTCATGCCCTTTTTCTTTATTCTTCCTCTCCCCTTCTCTCTCTCTTCCTCTCTCTCTCTCTCTCTCTCTCTCTCTCTCTGTGTGAGTGGTGGTCTCTGGGTGAGTGATATTTAGACTGTGCCGTTGGCGGGTTGATGGAAACACATTTTTCAGGAGATAAGAGAAAAGTCAAATGGAAATATGGCTGCTTTAGAATGTAAACTGAAACATGGCAGTAATATTAAATGTGCCTCAGTCTCTGTAAGTGTAAATGTGCTACACACACACACACACACACACACACACACACAGGTATGTAATGCGAGTTAAGAGGATGGTCTGGTCTCGGCTCTGTGGATCCCTGTCCTGGTCTGGCTGGTTGAGCACGGCTGTGACAGCATAAGGGAGGCCGGAGTAAACAGTTAGACAGTTGCCCCACCTGGAAGCTCCTGGGTCAGTGTAATTTTCTGACCTTTTGAGACTAAATCCAAATACATAATTTCTTTCATAATATAGAATAGAAGCAATGCATTTTTATTCACTGTCCTGTTTTTGTTTCTGCCCCTCACAATCAGAATTTTAAACAAAAATGAAAATAGGAATATGTACAATATTTTGTATAAAACATTTTATAAGGTGTAATTTAGAGGATAATCCAAACTGCATTTGTTATTAGATGCAAAAATAGAAAACTAAAAATAAAGATTAATTTTCTACTGAAAAAACAAGATAAACAATATTTTTGTCATTTTGAGATCTTTTAAACTTATATAATAGCATAAAAATACAAATACACTCTTGTAAACAACAATAGGCTGTTAAGAAACATAAGATAAGACAAGATAATAATAGATTAATTATTTATTTAGCTTAATTATGTATTATTCATATATATATATATATATAAATCCTACATATAATCCTACATCAGTTAAATCTGCCATATTAGTGCAGCACAGATGACATAGGAAGTCTCAGAAAAGATAAAAACAATCTATAAAATATATATATACAAAAATACATGAAAACATCAAAATACTAAAAAGTCTAGAAAACCAGTATGAGTAAGCACGGTTCCCCAGTATGTGTTAAATAAGATTGTGCTACACATGGTGAATTAGGATATTGTGCATATTAGAACAGTATTAAGTAATGTAGCAGTAGTGTGCAGTTTATATTATATATATATATATATATATTAAGTAAACAGTCAATAGATCTACCTATTCAAATAATGGCCTGTTCTGTCTAGATAAACACAGTGTTTTTAATATTGATAAGCCGATAATGTAATTATTGTGGCAGGCCTACAGCTGGCCTTTACTTGTGGTCCGCATCCACTTGGGATGATGGAGCAGAACTGGCCAGATGCGGTTTTGCAGATGCAGAACTCATCTGTATTTTTTATACCTTTGATTTTTAACTGCTAAATGACAAAACAGTTCATTATACACTGACACACCCGAGGTCTTGCAGTTCTTCTGGGTCTCCTGCACAAAAAGCAGGTGTGATTTCAGTCACACAACTGTTTGCACAGACATTTTACATGTAAATGTATGAGTGTTAAAGTAACAGTTTCTGCCCAGACCCACACTGAATACTGGGTTATAAACATACAATACAGGAATTTTACATCACATGTTATTGTTCTGAAAACTCTCTATGTGGCGTTTTAATAAAAAAAACATGTAGAATGTGTGTTTATGTGCTGTTTACAGAGAATGGATGATCACTGCACAGCAGCTTTCACTAAACTCCGCCCACAAATACAGATTTTTCAATATTCTGCATGATCATAACTAACTAAACTGAAGAATATAGAATCTATACAACAAAATAACAGACCTTAGGTTTAGCATTAATGTTAAGGCTGTTACCACATCAATATTTCATCACACATAAACAAGATCACAAATTTAGGAAAACTGATCCACACATTTATTTCCAACAGTACAGATTGATGTCAATGGTATTCAGACTGGATCCCAAAAGGACAAACAGCTTTTATTTCAGCTCACTTTATTTAATAACTTCTTTTAAAATCATTTTTATTTATGTTTCAGACTTAATATTTCTTCCATTTCTTCCACTTCCATTTTTCTGTCTGAGACCTGTAGAGAATCCGGTAACAATTTATAATAAGTGTCACAAATAATATGTAGTATGTAAAATGGTAATGTCTCAACTAATTATTATTTGACTCTAGTGAAGAACTTATAAAACATTACTTAATTTTAATGCTTATGAATGTTGGAAATAATAATGAATTAAGACATTTGTTTTTAAAAGTTGCTATGATTAACAATGTCCTAACTAGTCTCAGTTAATAATTAGTTGAACATTTGTTTAATAAATACATTAATAAATGTATCTTTATATTGAATGGTTATTTTTCTTTATTTATGTTCATAGTAAAATACAGTAGCTGTTATAAAAAGTTAATAAGCACATTAGGGCTAGAGCACAAGTGTATAAATGTGAGTAGCTTACACTGTTACTAGTGTGACATGCTGTGTTTTTTTTCCCCTTTCCTTTATTTGTAAGGTTTTCCTTGCTACTGTTGTCACTACAGTTATTGGCATCACTGTGGTGCTGCTCATAAGAGCCTTGGACCCGTTTTCCTAAAAATTGAAGAAAAAAAAATTGAACAAAATTTAATTTAATTTATTTTCTCATTGTGGCTGTGTGTGTTTGTGTGTGTGTGTGTGTGTTTCATTATTAGTATACTGAATGTTACGCAGAATGATGTACACACACATTTTTTTTCTTGTTGGGTTCTTTATAGTAAACAAACTATAGGTTAACTTTAGCAATGGAAATAAACTAAGCTAACATTTTCATACACCTTTGTCTGAACAGATGGTGTTACTGCACTTTCTTCTGCAGCATTTACACACTTACACACAGCACATTCACACTTTCATCATAATAACTAGAAAAAGACACAGAAACACAATGAACTCTGTTACTTGTGGGAAGTATTCAGAATAAATAGATAGAAAGTGCTAATGTAAGACATATAGCTATATTGTAAGAAGCTCTTCCAACAAACATGCCCACTTACACACACACACAAGAGGCTCTTTTCCATAAGTAGACTCACAAGGCTAGCTGAAATGCAAATTAAAACCATAGCTCATGTAGCAAACTAAAGCTTAGACCATGTAAAAAACAGACGCACGCATTTACTCAACTAGAGTTACAACTCTTATGATCTCCGGCCGAAACACGGAAAAACACACGTACAGCAGACACTTATCCTTAGAAACAGACAGGCCATTGATGTACTAGAGTACATGGAACAGCAAAAATATATGTGATATAGGGACAAACTGGCGTGGCACCTGACCCCACTAGATTAATCTTCAGGGACCCGGCCACAGCTGACATGCGTGGGAGAGGCAACAGGTGAAGAGGGTACCTATTGTAGCTACATAATTGTATCTACCTTGTTGTAAACAATTGTTTCGTTTTTCAATGTTATATAAGAAAAAAAAGGTGAAGCTAGAAAACCCACTCACTAGCCAGGCCATGATTGGTTCATTGTGCGCAAGTTTGTGTATAAAACACTGTGCGTTGCCTGTACTTGTTAGAGATCTAATGGACTGATGTACCATCTGAAGCTTAATAAAAGATAGATCTCCACCTTTCCTAAGATCTTGGTCTCAAACCGTAATTATTTCAATTCCTTTTTTATTTTGTTTTATGCGAGTACATGTTAGTCATTTGAGTAACTATTAAAAGTATAGGGCTTTTCTTTAAAGAAATTACAGATAAAGCCATAGAGTGCAGAATACTGTGTCCTACAGCTTCAAAAGTATGTAAAAGTACGAACAATTTTAAAGCATCGAACAACAGTCTACAATTTGCATGGCAACATAAAAATCATTAGAATTATTAATAAGAACTAGTTTGTTAAACCATAGGAATAAGCATAATTTATCTCCAGAAGGCTGCAACCAAATCACATTTTACAAATAATGTTTACAAGACTCTTGATCCTCCAATCAGAAGGAGCGGTTAGTGTAAACATTAATGAATTACTTTACGCATTTCAGGGGACCTGTGTGAAGGTGCGTGGAGTGCAGTGCTGTAGTGCATTCATTACTGGAGTGGGTTTCTTTCCTTCTGCTGCACGTGCGAGGGGAGGGGTAAACACACACACACACACGCTCTCTCTCTCTCTCTCTCTCTTTCCGCCATGCTGGTACGGGTCTCTGCTCTCCCGGCTGCTCTCTGACCCCAGTGCCTGAGTGCCTCTCCCCTTTGGCCGGGGAAAAACTCGGACGTTTGCCCGCTTGGAGGATCCAGGAGGCGGCGGCGGAAAGGCTGGAGGTCGCTGCCCGGGGGGTCGAGGGTCCTGCCCCGCTGCTCTTTGGCCGGTGTCCTGCCCGGCACACAAAGGTACTCTCTGTGCTCTGAGCTTCACACACACACACACACGCACTCTCTCTCTCTCTCACACACACACACACACACACACTAACAGACACACACACACTCACACAGAGTCCCAGCAGACCTGACTGGTGGTGGAGCGTCTAGCTGCAGCGCTGCATACCGAGCTTGGAGGCACCAGACACGGCCGGCGCCGGTGTGACCAAGCGCTCCGTGGAGCTGTAGCCGTGAAACAGGCGCCTCGCCGCCAGGAAGAGCCCTGCACGCATCCATAGGTGTCTGTCTCACGAGCCCAGCACGCGGGGCGGGCACAGGTGTCTGTCCGTCTTACGGCTGGAGCTCCTGAACGGCGGAGACCCATGGAGGCGTGTCGGGCTGTTCTCGCGGGGTTAGGACTCACCGTCTCCCGCTTACCTGTGAGCGGAGCTCCGCTGGATTTCTCCTCCCTGTGTTTGTCCCCCTCTGTCTGGTTTATTGAGCGGAGAGTGATAATTACAGAATTATAATATTTATATGTTTATGAAGCGATGTGAAGCTTTATATCACATTTATTTCGCTTTATTTCGGTTTATCACACAGGAAAGTGCTGCCCGGTTCCCGGGCTTTTCTCCCTGAGAGGAAACTGTACCTGTAAGCGAAGCCTCGCCGCAGTTCTCCGCTTATTTCCCCCCTGTTTAGCCCTTTTTACATCAGTGAAAGGATCCAGCCGCGGTGCGGATCCCTGTCCGCGGCGGCGTGGCTCAGTGTAGCCGCTTCATGTCGCCTGTGTTCGTTTCTGAGGAGATAAATAAACACAACGGCGGATACGGAGCTAAAGCTAACGGCTAACTACGGCAACAAAGTGCAGCAGCGAGCGGCGGATCCGGGTTTCCCCACAGAAACAAGCCCAACACTAATTTACTAATTTTCACAGTTTATGTAAATTAAAGTGCGGATATTAAATTAAAGTTTAAAATAAAGTTGTTTTAGTTCTGTATTCACTCAGCATTAATGTAGCCCACACATCATTCACTCACCCAGGTCAGAGAGAGTCATAGCCGCGGGGTGCTATAACCAAAACTGGTTAACCTGGGTTACAGACCCTAATACAGAAATAACATTGAATAAACGTTTAATTTAGTTACATTAGCTAACGTTACATCTTTTAATGTTAATGATGGTTAAAAAACAACATTTAAACATCCTTTAACATTTAACATTGCCCAACAGGCAAATTCTGACATTGAATCAACATTGGATCGACGTTCATTAAACCCTCGAAGGCATGATATTGCCCTCAAGCAAACCAACCGTCTTTTGGTTATTTCACAATTTCATACCATACCTAATTTTTATGTTTTTATTTATTTATTTTATTATTAACATATTGTTACAAGGCATCTCTACGCCCAATACTATGAGGCATACAAGTGGGTCATAAATTAAAAAATGTATATGTGTAAGAATATGTAAAAAAAAAAATGTATTTGGCTGTTGATATATTTACTGTAACCTTACATTCTTGTTGTAAGCTTACTAAAACAAAGTTTTTTTTTCATTTTAACATTATGAACTTTTGTTAGAAACATCATGACAAAGCAGTGGGGGTTTAAATAATCAGCTTGTTATCAAAATAAAAAATGGTCTGAAAAAAAAAAACCCAAATAGTGGAGTGAAAATATAATTATAAAATATAAAAAATATAATTAATGCCACAGAGGAGTAAAAACTTGGTTGGGACTCTTCTACGCTCATTTAATGTAGAATTAATTTTTACAGGAAAAATGTTTTTTCCACAACCAATATTAATTATAAAAATAATAATGATTATATTAATTGCATTATTCAAATTTCCCTCTCTACTCTACAAGAACATAACACAAGCTATGTATAAAAATATAAAATATAAGTAACCTAAGTAAAGTTTGATGCAAATAATACCGGTAAAATGTGAAAATAACATTGAATCTATGTTAAATTAAGGTAAAATCGATGTGCACAAATAAATGAACTCTGATGTAAAAGATCAATGTTGTTTGAATCCATCAAAGATAAAAACAGTACAGTACGTTTGATATCTGGGTAGGTAGTGAACATAGCTCAGGTAGGTGTAGGTGTGTAAAGATGTGTGTTTGTGTGTGTGTGTGAGGGGAAGGGAGAGGGGTTTGTGAAGCAGGGTGTTTAGAGTGTGTTTGTGTGTGTTTATTCTCAAGGCCTATTGGGGTACATATACCCACAGACCCCCTCACGCTCTCAGGTGGAGGCGGTGTGCGGCTGTGCAGGAGCTGTGCTGCTGAGGGGTGAGTAACTGCAGGGGTAGTTTGGGCAGCAGCAGATTGCCGGGTTGATCAGAGAGCTTATCGAGCTGAGTGGTAGGTAAGAGAGAGTTGTGAGTATGTTGGGTAGATTGGGGTGGTTGGAGTTTGTTTTGGGTAGATTCCCAGTCAAATAGCAAAAGTATGTTGTATCAACTCATTTTTCCATCTTTAATACATTGAATCAATGCTGATCTCCAATGTAAGAATTTATTTATTCATACACATCGATTTTAGACCTATTATTATTATTATTATTAATATTATTATTAATATTATTATTTGTGGGAGCAGTTTAAGCACCTATAAGTATTAACTATGAGTGTATAAGAGACTTAACTATTCATGTCCTTTAAATAAACTTTAATTCAGTGTCACCAGCACTAACCAATGCCTGTAAGGTAATGTTAAATGTTAAAGGTTGTTTAAAGGTTAAGGGTTTTTTTCCATTAGCAGCATTAAAAGAGGCAATGCATCCAAAAAAAGCAGCGTTTATTGAGTGTTCTTTGATTTCAGGGATTTCCGTTAGTTTAAGTTTAGTACAGGCTGCTGGTTGGAGTAGATTTTTGTTGGGTTGGTTAAGGTGTGTGAGTGGGTCAGGAGGATGGTTGGAATAAGCTATTGTATATAGCAGTCTGTATGCATCAGGTTTGTTTGGGTCGAGATGTAGTCAGGATAGGCTGTACAGCTGGTTGAGATGTGTGTCATTAGTTTAACAGGTGTGATCTGCGTGTGTTTGGGTGGTTCTGCAGAGGCACAGATGAACTGTGTGCAGGACAGGCTGGGGTTATACGGGTTTATTGCAGTGTGTTAGGGTGGTTGAGGTGTGCATGAAAAAGTATTAAAATAATTATGTTAAAAATAAAACAAAACTGTAAATTTTGCACTAGCCTGAATGTGGAAAATTCAGTGCATCAATGTTTTCATTGTAAGTTGGTGTGTGTGTGTGTGTATATATCTGTGTGTGTGAAGCCTTTTTAGCCATCTGAAGCTCCAGCAAACCGGGGGCACAACACACACTGCCAGTAACTGAACACACAGGGTGTTAACACTACTGCAGAGTGTTTTATCTTATTAGCTTATATTACTAGATTTTGGTTTTAGGTAAAAGAAAAACATAACTATATTAATAGATGTATGTTATTAAGAATAAAATTAATTATTGATAGAAGGAAAGAGGGGTGAAAATTTTTTTCACACTAAACATATTTTTCCTATTAATATTTTTGTATTCTTTAAATCAAAAGAAAAATGTTTATGCATAAATAAGTAATCGCAGTAAGATCAGCAATTATGATAAGGAACAAAAGCAAACCTGTGTTTTATCAGTATTTGTGTATATATAATTGTATAATAATTGTGTTATACATGTGTAATGAGAATGTAAGCATGCATGTTTATTATATTTAAGCATTTAAATACATTCTATGTTTTAAATGTATTTGGGACGATTCACGTCAATTTGTTCATCATTAATGATTCTAATGATTCATTGAATGAATTTAATCCATGTTTATGTCTTGTTTATTTACTCATTTGTGTTTTCTCCTGTTCAGGTTCTGGTGCTGTTTGGGTTCTGGTGGCAGTTCTGAAGGATGCCGGGTGCGTGTCCGGCTCCAGGCTGCTGGTAAGGTTTCTGCTGTTTGATTTGGATTAAGGATGGCCCACAGGATGCCGACACAGGGCAAAGTGACCATCGCTGTGGACGAGTACAGTTCCAACCCCACGCAGGCCTTCACCCACTACAACATCAACCAGAGCCGCTTCCAGCCCCCCCACGTCCACATGTGAGTAACCCCATAGCGGATCCTCTCATGCTGCAGGAGATTCACACCGCTGATACATTTTTGGACACATACGTTCAAATTAAGATTTTTGAGTTGAATCTGTCAGTGTGTAGCGATTCCCCCAGGCGCTCCCTAGGTTAATATATAGTTTATATATTCTGATTTAATACTGGTCTCTCTCTATGTTGTAGACTGAAGAGCAAGCTTCATTTTCTGAGCTGCTGTAACTCTGTATTGGCTGTAGGTTAGGTTTTTCGCTCTATAGCATTTCCTTGCTTCATTTAATCTTCTATTAGAATTTCAAATCAATATTTTACTTCAATATGGGATAAAAAGAAAACTAGATAAATCTATTTAATCTATTTTGCCTGAATTCAAAATAAAATTATTAGGCAAAGCAGTTTATATGACAAAAAGTATTATTTAAATTAACTCAAAATAACTTAAGTCTAATTAACTCACATTTTCAGTAAACATTACTTAAAAAAAAACAAATGGCAACAAATTGTGTTATATTTTTTAAGCAAGTTCAACATCTAGAATTAAACTCTAAACAAAGGGTTAAAAAGGGACACAAATAACAGTGTGTCTGCTAGTACAGACTGTTTGGATTCCTAAATTGTTCTTGGGCTGGTTTGGTTTTCTTCAGATTGGTGGAAAACTTCTTATATATGGTTCTGTATAGCATCACAGTTCTGGCTTTGTAACGATTTTTAAGAGTATAAAACCCCTGGTGACACTTTACAACAAGGGTACATTAATTAACAGTACTTACAACAGAATTTCTCAACTAATTATTAAGAGACACTTTTTAATACATTATTAATCTTTAAAACATTATCATTAATGTATCAATTATTTATATTTATACAATTCTTAAGCATTTCAACGCAGTAATGTTTAACAATTCAAAAACTAGTGTCAATTAATAATTAGTTGATTAGTTAACCATTTAACAATGTTTATTACTCTCATAAGTTCTGTTAAATGCGACCCTTGTTGTAAAGTGTCAGAAATAGAAGTAATAGGTAAAATAATGCAGGACAGTTCACTCCTGGGTTTTTCCTGCTGTTCAGTGTGTGCAGTTTGTGTTTCTGTGTGTGTGTTTGTTTCTGCTCCTGTGTTTAATCTGTATCTGCTGTGGCGTGTTTGATCCGAGCGCTGAGGTTCGATGAGCCAGTGCAGGACATCCGTTACTGATCAAGTTTCCTGTTCTTTAAACCCAAACGCTGAACCACAGCTAACGCGGTCCTCTCAGCAGAGAGAGCGGTTCTGTTAGGTACAGCTGTGGGTCCGGGTCTGATTGGTGGATCTGTGCTGGTGTATGGATGTGGACGTGTTGGCGCTGTGGTTTAAAAGGCTTTTGGCTGTTCGGCTGCGCTGCTCAGAGACTGTGGCGTGTATTTTAAACAAAAAGGGGCTTGTGTGACACTGGTTCTGTATGTGTGTTATTTTGTCAGCCTACGACAGGATTACTCCTCTAATCTGATTGGTGTGGTGGGATACGGTCGGTGAGAGAGAGACTCTTCACCGTGGGAAACGGGTTCAGAGTAAACACGGCGCCGCGGCTACAGTAACATTACAGCACCAGAGCAGACTGCAGCTATAAACCATTCTTACCATCGTCACACACACACACACACACATTCACACAAACACACACTCACACACACACACACACACACACACACATTCACACAAACACACACTCACACACACACACACACACACACACACATTCACACAAACACACACTCACACACACACACACACACACACACACATTCACTCAAACACACACTCACACACACACACACACACACACACACACATTCACTCAAACACACACTCACACACACACACACACACACACACACACACACACACACACACACACACACACTCTCACACACACACTCACACACACACACACACACATTCACTCAAACACACACTCACACACACACACACACACACACACACACACACACACACACATTCACTCAAACACACACACACACACACTCACACACACACACACACACATTCACACAAACACACACTCACACACACACACACACTCACACACTCACTCAAAAACACACACACTCACTCAAAAACATACATACACACACACACATAGACACACTCACTCAAACACACACAATTACTCACACACACACACACTCATTCAAAAACACACATACACACACACACACACACACACATTCACTCAAACACACACTCACACACACACACTCACACACACACACTCACACACTCACTCACTCAAAAATATACATACACACACACACATACTCACTCAAAAACACACACTCACACACACACACATTCACTCAAACACACACTCACACACACACACTCACACACACACACATTCACTCAAACACACACACACACACACTCACACACACACACATTCACTCAAACACACACTCACACACACACACTCACACACACACACATTCACTCAAACACACACACACTCACACTCACACACACACACATTCACTCAAACACACACTCACACACACACACACACACTCACACACACACACATTCACTCAAACACACACTCACACACACACACATTCACTCAAACACACACTCACACACACACACTCACACACACACACATTCACTCAAACACACACACACACACTCACACACACACACATTCACTCAAACACACACTCACACACACACACACACACTCACACACACACACATTCACTCAAACACACACTCACACACACACACACACACACTCACTCACTCAAAAATATACATACACACACACACATACTCACTCAAAAACACACACTCACACACACACACTCACTCAAACACACACACACACACACTCACACACACACACATTCACTCAAACACACACTCACACACACACACACACTCACACACACACACATTCACTCAAACACACACTCACACACACACACACACACTCACTCAAAAACATACATACACACACACACATAGACACACTCACTCAAACACACACAATTACACACACACACACACACTCATTCAAAAACACACATACACACACACACTCACTCAAAAACACACATACACACACACACTCACTCAAACACACACATACTCATACACCAGGGAAACATGATAATGGAAAAAATAAATAAATAAAAAAACATGACATACATCTTTTTGCAGTTTTTTTAATAGATTTTGCTGTGTTTTTCAACATTGATTTATTCAATAGTCTACATGTCTATTTTTTAATTATTATTATTTCTTTGTTTGGTATAAATTATTCTGTTATTTAGATTTTTTTTTGTGGCCAGATATTCGTTTCATCCCTAATATTTTGGTTTTAAGTCCAATTGTTCATTATTATAATTTTTTATTTATTATTATTATATTAATTATATTATTATATAATTTTTTTTTAAAAACCAGTGAGAAAGAGAGGGAGATTGAGTTTGAGAGATTAAGTGTTAGCGTGAGATTTAATCTATATTTCATTGTAAATATATCTACCTTCTGTACTCAGCAGGTGCACAATTTATATAGCTAATAAATATTTAATTTCAGACCAGATTTATTTGTTCTTTGGTATGTGGTATTTTAATATTAATCTGCTTCAGCTCACACACACACACACACAAACACACAGCAGTGAGGTTCAGAATACTGTCTCTGTTCTGGGAGAGTAAAGCTGTGTTTAGATTTGTGAGATAATTATTTGATTGGCCAGAAGCTGGAGCCCCAGTGATAGATTTAAACAAACACACACACACACACACACACATTGCTCCTCTCTACAGCCTGTCTGTCTGTCAGACTGTGTGACGCTGTTGTGTATCCATGCCTTTAGACGTCCAGGCCTTTTTATTGGCATGAGGTGGGCTAACACAATATTAAACACATAATATTGATATTAGGTTCTAATGTTTTGGCTGATTGGTAAGAGAAATATAATGTAGACAATAAAAACAAACACAGGTTTAAAGGAGCATCTGATCATGTGTTTGATTATAGATTAATGTAATGATAAAGATGATGATGATGATTATGAGGGACTGTAATAGGACTGATGCAGTTGATCAGCAGGTTGGTGTGTGTGGGGGGGGGGGCGTGGTTTGCAGACGGGTCGTCAGCCGCGCGTTTAGGTTTATAGTGTTAATGCGAGTTAACCTTTCACCTTTTCCTGCTGACTCGTGGTCAGGTTAATGTTCTCTGACCCACAGGTCAAAGGTCAGGCTGTAAATGAGCAGTGTATTGAAGGGTTAGTCATTAGGGGGGGTCTGGGGGGGTTTGGCAAGTGGATTTTGGCTGGACAGCAGCTGTAATGAGGGTCTGCTTCCTCCACCTGTCACATTTAAATGTCATCATGTGCAGTAATTTTTAATGTCATTATTAAAATTATTGTAGTGTTTTGTGATACATTTAAATATTACTATATAGTAGTGCATATAAAAAAAATAGAATATCATTAAAAAGTTATTTATTTCAGTAATTCAGTTGAAAATGTGAAACTCAAATATTATATAGATGTATTAAAACACAGAGTGATCTATTTTAAGCGTTTATTTATTTTATTGTTGACTGCACTGACTTAGTATAACACAGTGGACCAACACCAGCAGATCCACAACACTGCACTGACTTGACATGTCTCTCCAAAACTTCACACTAGACCTTGAGCAGTTTGACTGTGTGTCTCTCCACTCTTCCTCCAGACTCTGCTCCCTTGATTTAAAAATGAAATGTAAAATGTACTGATGATCAGCTAACTCTTCCGCTGTGTTTTTGTTCATGGCTTTGCGCTGGTGAGAAAGGGGAGGAGAAGTAAGCAATTTTGAGTTAAAAGTCGGGTTGCTCTGCAGCGTGTCCGTGGGCAGGGGTGTATGCATGCTTGGGTCCATCCCACAGTAAGTTGAAAAGTTTTATTGTTGATAGAGTTTATTGTTAATATCGGAACCTGATGGAGAGTTTGATGCATTTATCTGTTCGTTCAAATAAAAGTCAAAATCTGAGCACAGTAAAGGTGAACCTGTACATACAGAATTAAATTAATATAATTATGTAATTCTATTTAAACAGTGTAGTAAAATGAGTAGGTGAAAGTGTGTATGAATTATTAACACACTCTGCTTCTCCAGCCTGTGATCCTCTAAACACGGTCAGTAAGTGTTTTTTAACGTCTGACCTCTGACCTGGTCTGATTGCGTATCTCTGCAGAGAGCAGGAAGTCATCAGATTGAATCTGTTCTGCCTGTTCTCCAGCTCTCTACCCCTCACACTGTACAGCACATGGAACCAATTAAAGCCCTGCTGATTATCAGTTTATTATTAGTTTAAAGCAGCTGAGGTCCAGTTCTGAGTTCTACTGTATGGCTTTCATCACACTGAATCTGACTGTGAATACGCTGAGGTACAGCAGTAGAGCTAAACTGCTGTAGGCTGGATGGGTGGGGCTTAATTATATTCTGCAGAAATAATTACAATAAGCTATATTGTTATTTTAGGTTTATTTTTTGACACTTATATAATGACAGTCTAATACCATAATGTAGTTACACCCTTTTACAGTGCAGCGGGCCTCTAATATTTAAGTATATTCAGTCAGTGGAATTAGAATGTAAAATATTTATGTATCCTTAATAAATCTACATAATAATAAACAAAATAAAACAGTTTTCACAGTTAACCCTTAGAACCATACGGAACACCTTTTGTTCTCAGCATAATTACTCAGGAATCCATTTACACATCAGCATAAACCATATACGCTTAGAAAGGGTGGAGCTTACACTTTCTAAAAAATCTGCATATTGAAGAAATCCATTGAGAAAAACCCCTAAAAAATAATTCTTCCATTAAAAGTCTAATTAATATTTATTTGCTCAAAACACATAATCAGATGTATTTACATTCGGGTCTCTGAATAAATCTCATGATGTCATCATCGCCTTCCCCCAAAAAAAATATGTGCAGTTTGCTTTTCCCCGACCAATATTATTTACCTTTATTGTTTCAAACATATTTATATGATGTTTTAAACCGAATAATATCAGTAAATTACCCAAAACAGTGTCCACCTGCTTTACTCAAACTAAAGCTAGGTATAGTGTGCGCACTACTTTATATAGTTTTTTTTTACTTGCACATTTTTTGCACTAAACATTTAGACTTAATAAAGTCTATAAGTGTAAGTGTCATCAATAAAAGTGTTTTTCTCATCATTTAGTGGAATAACTCTTTATTATAATATTTGTTGTTATTATAAGCAGCTGAAAATAAATATCTAGTTATCTATAGTTTTTTTAATATTATTGGTCATATTGGTCCTGATTAAAATACTGAAAGGCATAGGCTGCTCTGAGTGTCAGGGTTTTTAGTATCTACATGTTTCCTAGAGGTGTGATTATTGATTATCAAGATAAATAACTCCTCCTGATGCTATTTCTCCATTTATTTTGTCAAAGTAATAATTAATAAACCATGTAATGAACTATATATCATCAATATTCTTATGCTTTTAACTCATAAACACTTTAGTCTAACCATTTTTGAAAATGTATCTTAGATGTGAATATATTTAAATTCTATACATTAAAAAATAAGTTAAAGTTAAGTTAAAGTAAAAGACAAAAACTGAGAAAAAACACACCAAAACAGGCCAGGGTTTAAAGGGTTAATATCCCCACGTATTTATGTTAATGCATCCTCACAGTCTGTCATTAACACACGTTTTTGGAAATCCTACCACAACACTCACTGTTTGGTAGGGGTGTGCCACATCACATCAAACGCAATAATATCGCCAACATTTTTGAATATGGTGAACGATTTTATATTCTTAAATACCATGTCATATCACCCTCAGACCCCTTACTATCACATCAGGGTACTACTTTATTTTTTATTTATTTTTTTTACTGTTTTTAACACTGTTCTCATTTCCCATTAAATATCTACTAGATACAGATTATATATGTCCAGTATCATTTATTTTACTTTAACTTTGCTTGATAATGTTTTTTTAATCGCATCACAGACTCTAAATTATAATCCAATCGAATTGTAAGGTGCCTGGAGATTTCCACCATTAGCCATGCCTGGTTTCAAATCCTGGATCATGTTGTTTGCCATCAGCAGCTGGAGTCCGAGAGAGTATAATTGGTCTTGCTCTTCCCTCATTATTTCTATTGTAATGTAGTTTAGCACAGGCATCTGTTAAACTGTAAAGCTTTCACATTTCCAGCGGTATGCCGCTCTGTTGGATGCTGGTCAGTTGTGTTTGAGTTGTGCTGCTGATGACGCTCTGCTGTTGGAGAAACAACTGAATCCAGTGGGGGTCAGCGTACTGCGGTGTGGCTACTGCGTGCAGTGTGAAAGCGCCTTTAGCCTTTAGAAAAGAGGCTGAGACTTTACATGTATTGAAGGAGGCATGTAATGGACTTAACCCTCATAGTGTGGTGAGCATTGTTAGTAAGGGGGTGAGAAATTTAGAAAAAAATAAATAAAAAATGACAAATTAAAAAGAACAAATCAGTGAAAACAGCACTGTTCTGCAGGTAAATCCTAAATAGAGATTTGGGTGTTACTCACCTTATACCCGACTGTTTACACTAAAAGCATCTTTTAACACAAAGCAGAAACCACAGGCAGCGTTGCAGAGTTGCAGGCCTTTATTACACATAGACATACAGGCAGAGAGAGAGAGAGAGAGAGAGAGAGAGAGAGAGAGAAAGAAAGAGCCTATTTTCGTATTTAAGAAAATCACACTTCTTTTTTCCGGACATCCTTTTATTTTATTTATCTCTGAAAGATGAGGGGTGGGGGGGTGAATCTCTCCACGTCTGAAAGGAAGTGAAAAGAAAAGCAGACAGAGAGAGAGAGTGAGCGAGAGAGTGTGTGTGCTTGTGTGTGTGTGTGTGTGTGTAATTAAAGTCAGAAACACGCAATAAAAGCAGCACTTCCAGCTTCACTATTATTCCACCATTATTTCATTAGTGAAGCCGCTGTCAGTCTAAGAGAAGAGCTCTGGCTCTAATTAACACTTACAGCTACACACACACACACACACACACACTCTCATACACACACACACTCTCATACACACACACACACTCTTATACACTCACACACTTACACACAGTTCCATTAAAGGGGACGGCGTGATAAGCAGCAGCACAGAGGGGGAAAAACCTGCTAAAAGAGACACAGAATAAAAAATCTGAAAAACATTCAGAATAAATGTGGAAAAAAATCTGAGAGTGAGAAAGAAAGAGAGAAAGAGAGAAAGAAAGAGAGAGACAGTGAGGAAGGGGGAGAGAGATGGTAAGTATGAGAGAGGGATAGAGAGAATATAAGAGAGGTGGAGAAAGAGGGGGAAGAGAGAGAAAAAGAAAGAGAAAGAAAGCAAGAGAGGGAAAGTGAGTTTAAAAATAAAAACGTTTACACACATAAAATGAAGAGACTATTGTAAACAAATAAATCAGGTAATCTGAAACCCTGAACAAGAAACATGTAAATATGAATTGTCGGTAGGATAACATATAGTGTATTATTTGCTAGTATATGATGGTATGCAGTAATACATGGTGAAATTTTGATATTGAGTGCATTTAAATTATTTTCTCTCCAGTTTAATAAATCTCATTCCCCCAGAACTCCCATCAAACAATTCAGCTTCACTCTTCATTCAGTTTGACTGAGTCTTTAAAAAGAACTGGTTCAAAAGAAGAATTTGTGTAAAAAACAGGACATCTGCTGGCAGTGTGTGTTTGTATGTGTGTGTGTGTGTGTGTGTGTGTGTGTGTGTGTGGCAGAGAGTATTATCTAAAATGGACCACCTGCACAGAAAATGAAGGAAAAAATGAAATATAAAAATTATATTTTATATTGATTTGAAATGCAGTAAAAACATCAAGTGAACACAGGAACACACACAAACACAAACACACACAAACACACACACACACACAAACAGACAGATACATTCTCTCTCTCTCTCTCTCTCTCTCTCTCTCTCTTCTGTTTATTGGTTAAGGCAACTGATTGCCCTTTAAATTACTAGGTTGATCTACTGAACACTGTTACTGAACACTATCAGTGTTAATTTGGTGCATCCCTAATTAATATATTAAATTATAAATTATGTATATTAAGCAATGATTAATGAGCTTTAGGTCGTATTGCTTAAGAAATAGAAATAAGAATAAAAAATAAAAATAAAACTTTTCTAGGTCTTATATAGTGCAAACAATAAGTGCAGAACCACAACCAGTCATATTAAGACTATGCTTGAAGTGAAACAGAGACAGAACATGTTTTTAAATACAGTACAGAGCTAAGGGATTAGTACAGCTGTCTATGAAACAGTCAGGTGTAGGATTTACTTACAGTATTTATATATGGTTTGTATCTTGTTGGTCACTCTGTTACCGTTTATTGTTTCCACTGGAGCCAAAATGCAGCCAGACATACAACTTAAAAGTAGCAGAAGCATCTTCTACGCCAGGAGTATTTAATTAAAATTTAGTATGTTCCAGTTAGAGAAAATTTCGACAGGCCAAGGTTGTTTGAACTGAATGATGAAAAATATATATAATAATAATAATAAATTCCTCTCTGGTCAGATTTTGTGTACATTCCTCATACAGTCTCTCTGTCGCGCTCTGCGTGACTTTAGTTTTTGCCCGTTCTCGTTTTTCCGCCTGTTCTCGGGCTCCCTATCTCTTTATAAAGGCCAATTTTTCACGGACACGTCCCAATTCAACAGCCGGAGCAGCAGGACTGCGACCCTGACAACACGGGTTCAATCCCGCGTGAGGAGCGGTGTGTTTTACTGCGCCGCAAAGCGCCTTCTCGAGATCTCGTCACACCCCTAACGTTTAGTCAGTGTAATCGTCAATGTCGATATTACATTTTTTTTGACAAATGTTCATTGGCGATTAATTGTTAACTTGTGGCACTAAACAAAGTACTGGAAACACTCATACAGTTTATACTCAACTCGTCCTACATTTCTAAAAATGCTTAAACACAACAGATTACACATTTCCTCACTAAGTAGCAGCAGCACTTTCCACATTAAAAAGACAGTGGAACTATGAGGGGCATTTTAATCCCATGTTCAGCTGTTTCTATCGTTTAAAAGTGATAGAAAAGCTAGAAACAGAAGCCATACCAACAGCAAGCAGAAATTGAGGGCACGGCAGATACAATCATTGACTAATAAAATAATAATCGAATTAAAAAATGGACAGATTATTCAACTACCAATACCGTTAGCATTGCAGCTAACCAGCTGCCTGTTAGCATTGCAGCTTACCAGCTGTAACCCAGTTGAGGCCAATGTCTGCATATTCCATTCACACAGCACTCAGATTTCAGGATAGCTAACTTAATATTCATTTTAGTATAAACACTATTGCTGCCATAAAAAATCGAATTAATTACATGCTCTTTGATAAATGTATCTAAATTAATCGCATCCATCACTTTTTTTGCTAAGAAGGTATTTTAAACTGTACAATTCAAATTAATTTTAGCTGAGGAGCAAATGAATGGGTGAATAACTCACATAGACAATTCCACACCTCTTTATTTTAGACATCTATTTTAGACATTACAATACCAGCATTTTTAGGCCAAAATTATAATCTGTCCCTCTGCTGTTTACCCTTAAAGACAGGACAGTGAGTGTAGCACTGAGCCAGTCGGCACCAATGAAGGCAATTCTTTTTTTTCTTTACTTATATAATTATTTTATCTGTAATTAATTAATGTGAATTAACACATTCATTTGTCAGTCCTGGTAAATACATGTGGTTAAATCTTATGAGCACACAGTCCAGATCCTACCCCCGTAAAGGAACCAGGGGTAAACAGGGTCTTGGTTAAAAACAAGCTCATCATCTAGTAGTCACGATAACTACTGTTGTTTAGACGATATATTGTCCCAGAAAGAGATAAAATAAATTATTGTTTTTGATTAAATTATATTTCTTTAGAAATTTATAATTAATGCAATGAAAACTTTTTAAAAGCAATGAACATTAATCCAGTGTGGAGTGAGGGGTGTTTTTATTTAGTCCGGTTTCAGGTTAAGTCTTAAATGTTCATTATTGGTGCGTCTCTGCACTGATGTCAGTAAAATGATTGCAGTCTTCTATAAACCGTCTATAGCACCATTATGTTATTGAAATGTTCTCTTTCTGATTTTTTTTAGGGTGGATCCCATTCCATACGACACTCCAAAGCCCAGCGGCCACACACGGTTCGTCTGCGTGTCGGACACACACTCTCGGACAGATGGCGTGCAGATGCCGTACGGGGACGTCCTGCTCCACACAGGAGACTTCACTGAGCTCGGCCTGCCCTCAGAGGTCAAGAAGTTCAACGACTGGTTAGGTAAAGATCTTTAATGACCACCTACAGCAGCACAACTGACCACACACACACACGCTTCCTTTTTCAGCCTGAATTAATATCTAATTAAACTATTTAATTGCATCATTTATTTACGTTTTATTGCATTACTATAATTGTTTTGTAAATTGTACTAATTTCAGCACATATTTAAACTATTTAAGCTATTTACCCTAAATACATTTAAAATAATAGCATTCTCCATCAATTTATTATTCTATATTTTAGTTTAATTAAATAAAAAAGAACACTGAAAATGAGTTGAAATCCTGGTTAAGTGGATCTGGTAGATCACCTGCAGTAGAGCCACTGCCAGGAGGGACATGTTCATCCTAATGAAAACCTGTTTAGGGTGCACTCTCTCAAATTCCGATTGGCTGCTGCTTCTCAGTGCTGCATGGTGCAGAGGAGCTCACACCCAGAATTACATCAGGAGTGGAGTTAAGAGTTTTATTCTGACAGTAGGGCTGCAGTGATTAGTTGATATAATATTTTTTCAGTGTCCAGTTTTTAAGTTCAGTGTCGATTAAGGGTTATTTTGTAATTGGTCACCAAAAGTGACAAACACAGCAGATATTACAAGTTTACTTAGTAAATATCAGAACAGACATTTAAATCCCACATTTAACTTTTTTATATTTCTGAAGTGACAGTGAATTTAAGGAACAGGAAGCAGAGATGAAGGGCAGGCAGAAATATTTATTGACTTATTGACTGATCAGAAAAATAATCAACAGATTAGTCAACTAACAAAATGATCATCAGTTGGAGCCTTATCTGACAGTAAAGATAAAGACCAGGATTAGTCTGTGCTGCTGGTTGTGGCTTTTTAATGGACAGGCGTTTCACACAGGTCCTATTTAAAGCTGTAACGTCATTTTTCTGGAGCGAGAGAATCTGCAATTAAAACATGTCTTTGTTTCTTTGTGTTTTCCCTCTTAGTTAAAGTGTTTTGTTATTAACTGTAATGTCTTAAGAGGAGCCCTTGCTTCCTTTTCTTGTGGTAATTAGCTTTCCTTGTTGTCTTTAGTCGTTTCTTCTTCCACAGGCAGCTTAAAAAGGCTTTAGTTTTTCCTGTTTAATTCATTGTTTTCTGTTCTGAGAAGATTCTGTAGTGTTAGGATTAAGGTAGGCTGTATGTGTGTTAATGCTTTACTGTGGCTGAACCAACACTCAGGATCCTTCAGACAGTCCTTCAGGGGTTTGATTCACCAGCAGCAGGTCCATCTGAGGAGCTCAGGATCAAAAACGAACAGAGAGAAAGACTAGAGAAAACAAACAAAGAATAAACAAGAGAAAAAACAGAGAGAATGAACAGAGAGAGTAAACAGAGAAAACGAACAGTGAGAACAAACAACAGAAAACAGAGAATGAACAGAAAAAATGAAGAGCAAAAGAACAGAGAGAACGATCAGACAGAACGAACAGAGAGAATGAACAGAAAAAACAAAAAGAGAAAAAGAACAGTGAGAACAAACAAGAGAAAAAACAGAGAGAGTAAACAGAGAAAACAAAAAAAGAGAAAACGAACGGAAAGAACAAACTAGACAAAAAAAAGAGGATGAACAGAAAAAATGAAGAGCAAAAGAACGGAGAGAACGAACAGACAGAACAAACAGACAGTATGAACAGAGAGAACAAACAAGAGAACGAAAAGTCTTAAAATGTCTTAAATTAAAATCTGAGTAATTAAGGTCTTAGATTGTCTTAAATTTACTGTAAATTTGTTGTAGGTATTACATTTTCAGGCGGTGTGCTCAATGCCGGCGGGAAAACACATGCTAACTTTAGCTAAAATTACCAGGGAGAGAACTAAGGTAAATGGAGAGCTAGCTATCGATAGCGGTGAGCTAGTTAACATACTAATGTTAGCAGTAAGTTAGCTAGCTACGCTACTAGTGGAGAGCTAGCTAACATAGTAACATTAGCGGCAAGCTAGCTAAGATGCTAACATAACATTATTGGCAAGTTATCTACGTTACCAAGGAGAGAACTAAGATTGGCGGAGAGCTAGCTAACATTAGCAGCGAGCAAGCTAACATAGTAATGTTAGCAATGAGAATTAAGGTTATCGGAGAGCTAACATACTAACGTTAGTGGCGAGTTAGCTACGTTACCGGGGAGAGAACTAAGGTTGGTGAAAGCTAGCTAACATTACGGGGAGATAAAAAAAAAAGTATAAATCAGAAACTTTAAGTCTTGGGTCTTAAACACTAACATTTAACAATTGATGATGGAACTATGGAGATGTTTAGAAGACCAGCTTATTCCTATTGAAAAAATTGTAGACACAAACCTAGATGCCAGACATCTTCTTGCCACACTATTGCCCCAAAGAGCTTTGCAAAAACATTTGTATTTACATTACATTTGATTTAATACTCATGTTGCCATGGAAGTAATTGGAGTGATTTGGACGGGTGAGCAAATATATTTGTCTGTCTGTCTGTCTGTCTCCCTGCCTCATTATAAAATGATTTATATTATAGAACAGCTGTAACTTCTAACATTCTCTCTGTCCCAACAAAGCTTCAGAAATTAGCTTTTGATCGGTGCCAAATCTCTGGAACCCAAAAAATGGTATTCAGACCAGTAACTCTGCAATAACTCTGCTGTTAGTAAACAATTGTCTTTTCTTAAGCAGTAACTGATTTTCTAAAAAATGACAATAAATAACTGACAATAAATAAAAAACAAAACAAAAAATAAAAATAAAATAAAATAAAATAATGTTACAACAAAAATCTACCACAAAAGTCTGAATAATGCTTGGTTATAGGTAAAAACAGTAAATAGCAAAAAATACAAAAAAGACTTTCATTCTTTTAAGAATATTGTAATATCACAATGTGGATTTTTTTCTTTATGTCATATTTAGGCATATGATAAAATAGGCAACCCACCCCCTCCCTGTGTGTGTGTGTGTGTGTTTAGTCTGTCTTAGTTCAGAGTGTGGTTCCTGGTCAAGCATAAAAAAAAGAAAAAAGTATTGAATAAATCCAGTATCTGTACAGTGTAAATGATGTATGATTATATATACAGGCCCTTCTGTTATTCTTTATATCACATAACTGTACATTATATATACTGCTTTAATTCGATGCAGCTGAACGTCGCTCAGAAGAGAATCAGAAGACCTTCCGCTTAAAGACTTTTATTTTGAAAGATTTTTTTTCTGATGTTTAAAATAAAGAGAATGATTTTGCTGAGATTTATCAAGGCGCTGCTGATTGCATTGTGACAGACACTGGTCCAGCTCGCCTCACTGTAGCTGTGCCAGCTGCCTAGTGTCAGCGCTCTAGACCCCCTGGCACCGCATACTCGTGCATGGTGCCAGGGGGTCTAGGGTGCTGGCATTGGGCAGCTGGCACCTGGCATTGCTGGAACAGAGCGAAACGACTGAGCGGCGCCAGTCTCCTGTCACCCAGCGCAGACTGAGCGTGGATAAAAGGAATGTTAAAAGAGCGCTGCAGTGTTTCACCATCCTGATCTGGATCTGCTGGATCTGTAGAATACACACCGTTACTCAGACCGTCTCTCGACACGCTCCCCTGAACTAACACACTCCTGACAACAGCCGTGCCTCCGTCACTATTACTGAGATCAGACCCAACTAAAGGTTTTTTTTTCAATATTGTAAATAAATGTTAACCAGTCTCTCATGTGTGTTGATGCGACGGAGCAGTGTAAATGCACCGTAAGACAAAAAGATGCAACAGAATCTATTTATCGTTACAGCCGCCACACCTGACATGTGCATTACAATACCCCACTCTAATCTAATCAGCTGTCATTTACGCACTAATTACACATTTCAGCACCAAAAAATGCGTTACCGGTTAGCATTAGCTGAGATTAAGTAGCCCTGTTAGCGTTAGCTGACCCAAAGTAATCAGTTAGGGTTAGCTGAGCTGAGCTAAAGAAGCCAGTTAGCTTAATCTGGGCTAAAGTAGTCAGTTAGTGTTAGCTGAGCTAAAGTATAGAGTGTGAGCAACTACATAATGGTGCGTTGCATGCTGGGTAGCACCCACCATGTTTTAGGACACACATCCAAAATAAATGGACCGTGCGAAGAGCAAATGCAAGATTCCTTACCGCAGTAAGCTAATCAAAAAAGCAGAGGAGCGTTACCTTGAAAAATTGCGGGAATTAATGGGCTTGGGCTTTTGCTTAGTGTGGTGTACTAAGCCAACCTAGCTTTAATGTATTAGTTATAACTAGCTAACCTAGCTTTAATTTCAAAGCGTGATGTTGAGCGGCGTGATGTTGAGCGGCGTGATGTTGAGCGGCGTGATGTTGAGCGGCGTGATGTTGAGCGGCGTGATGTTAAGCGGCGTGATGTTGAGCGGCGTGATGTTAAGCGGCGTGATGTTGAGCGGCGTGATGTTGAGCGGCGTGATGTTGAGCGGCGTGATGTTGAGCGGCGTGATGTTGGGCGGCGTGATGTTGGGCGGCGTGATGTTGAGCGGCGTGATGTTGAGCGGCGTGATGTTAAGCGGCGTGATGTTGAGCGGCGTGATGTTGGGCGGCGTGATGTTGGGCGGTGTGATGTTGAGCAGTGTGTTGTTGAGCAGCGTGATGTTGAGCAGCGTGATGTTGAGCAGCGTGATGTTGAGCGGCGTGTTGTTGAGCGGCGTGATGTTAAGCGGCATGATGTTGAGCGGCGTGATGTTGAGCAGCGTGATGTTGAGCGGCGTGATGTTGAGCGGCGTGATGTTGAGCGGCGTGTTGTTGAGCGGCGTGATGTTAAGCGGCATGATGTTGAGCGGCGTGATGTTGAGCAGCGTGATGTTGAGCGGCGTGTTGTTGAGCGGCGTGATGTTAAGCGGCATGATGTTGAGCGGCGTGATGTTGAGCAGCGTGATGTTGAGCGGTGTGTTGTTAAGCGGTGTGATGTTGAGCGGTGTGATGTTGAGCGGCGTGATGTTGAGCAGCGTGATGTTGAACTAACTACCTGCCCTCACTGAGGCGACAACCAACCAGAAACACCAATTTAAACCAATGTTAATCGTGGTACAGCTGGTTCAGGAGTATCACTGACCTGTTTTAGTGATTTTATGCTGTATCACTCTCAGCTCTCCTCAGTAAGGGCAGTTAGTTCATTAGTTGGATCAGCTGTGTGTAAAATGCTCCTAACTTACGGCTGGAGTTCTCTGGTGTTGCACAGAAAACAGTCCCCTGCTAATCTCTGCAGCTGCACTGGGAGGTCAGTTCACTCTGCTGTAGCATTAGCTTAAAGTTAGCATTTTTCTCATTACGACTCTTAAACGATCTCGTGATTCAGAGGATCCAGTGATGTTCAGGAGTACACAGAATAAAACATACAGGGGTCTGAGTATGTGTATGTCTGTGTATGTTTCTCAGCTCCTCGGCTGTGTGTCAGTAAAATGGTGGAATAGACACTAGGGGGATCTCACAGTGCTGAACGGAGCAAAACAAAAGAGATGTGACTCTTAACAGGACTAAAAACAGTAGGAAATTCAGCCTGTAAACACATACATGATTGTTCTGGATGGGAATAAAATCACAGAGGATAAAAACCCCCATAAAAGAGAAAATTACCCCAGTTCCCTCTGAGAGATTAATCCTGTCCGGATAGGGCTTAAGAAAGAGATGCTACTCTAAAGAATCTAAAATATAAAACATATTCTGTTTTTTTCAACACTTTTGTTTACTAAGTCATTTCTTGTGTTTTCTTCAAAGGTTAGATGAATTTAGTAAAATAATGAAATAAGAAACATGTGAGTTTAAGTTATGTATTTAATATGTATTTAATATGTACAGGCATTACAGATGCCAGACAACAGGTAGCATCAAGTGCACTTTACAACACCAATTAGCAGCACATATCATAACAACAGATACAAAACACAGTCACAGAACACAGATTGTGCAGCATTGAGAGCTCCGATAAGCATCAAGGCCTTTTAAAACTTTAAGGCTTTCTAAAGCGTTAATTTCTTGAGGCTTCATGTGCACACAAAACCCACTTGCTGGCTAAAACTACAGAGGTGCTTGTGATGTTATTCATTTTTATTAATAAGTAATATTTTTTCCACTGTACTTGGACTTGGAGGTTATTTTTTTCGAAATAACCTTTCCAGCTTTGGAGAACACTCTCTCACACAGTACAACTAACCCACAGCAAGCTTGTATATGGTCACAAACTGGTCCAATACTCCAATACTATAAAAAATGAAAATGAATACACAATTCAGTTGCTTTTTTTCTTTTCCTTTCTCTCTTTTTTGTTTTTATATGATGAGAAACAATATTCTGGTCTCTGTCTCACCCGCTTCCGATCTCTGCCTTAACTCAAACGCAGCTACTAAAAGCCTTGACTCTGACTTGCCACCAGTTTGACTGACTGGTCTTGACTTAGACTGGGCTCTAGAGGTTTAGTCAGAACACTCAAACAACACAGTGAAATTAAATCTTCCCACACGGCCATGCAGGTTACAAACTGCCACAAACCCCTTATTTAAAAAAAATACATTAATCTCTGAAATAACTAACTTTACACAAACTGAGATTTAGCAACCATGCTAACACAGGCAGTAAGGTGACCATCCCAGCTAGTGTGAATGTCCGGTTTAAAGTGCTAGGATTAAGTGCAGTGTTTGTACACAGCAAATTTACCAGTGTTAAATTAACACTATTATTGTTACATTAACACTGAACATCTAATGACTTTGATTATTTAAATTAGCACTGTGAGTGCAGGTTCAAGAGGCACAACATTAACACAGGCAAGGACACAGTGTAAGATCCCTATGCCAGTTCTTTGTTCTCCCTTACCAAACAAGAAAACAACAAATTTTAAAATGTATTTTATTATGATCTCGAAATAATCTAAAAATATATACAGTGTGAGAAATGCAAATACAAAAGTGCAGAGTTTGTTACATTTACTTTACCTTTTATTTGATTGCAGGCAATATAAACTCTGTGTATTTATGTTTTGTTTGACCAACTTCAGACCTGCAACTAACAAACATGACTGGGTATAAACAGAACATTATAGAGAGGCAGAGTCTCATGTGTTATTGTTGTGTATGTTTTTTGTTTTAAAATGTTCCACATATTATCTAGTGCAGACAGGCCAGTACTCACTTGCAGCATACGGTTTTGCATTGTCTTGTTAAGAAATGCTCAACTTTTCTTGGAAAAGCAGCAAATGTTGCTCTAAAATCTCAAAACCTGTTGCCGCTGCAGCTTGATTAGCTGTAGTGGCTAAAATCTTGAATCAGAATTGAGACATAAGGGAAAACCACATGTCCACATAAACAGATATTAAGCTTGTCCTCAGTTAATATGCAGAGAACTAAAAAAAAATCAACCCCAGAGTTCTGCCCCAATAACCTGTTGCCCCAATAATCTCCTGTTGCCCTTTATATTAAATGATATAGTGTTTTTACCCCATTACTAGTCCTATGATTGCCCTTATCACAATTTTTGTGGAACGAAATCTAAGAAATGAATTGGCATTTTCTTTGCATTCTCACTATTCTCAGCATTCTCAATATAAACGTTAATGAAACTTTATTTTGGATTTTAATGTTGATAATATTTGTGTGTGTGTGTTTGTGTGTGTGTGTGTTTCTGCAGGGAGTTTGCCGTACGAGTTTAAGGTGGTCATTGCGGGGAACCATGAGTTGACATTTGATAAGGACTTCATGTCAGAGCTGGTGAAGCAGGATTATTATCGCTTCCCCTCCGTCTCCAAGCTGAAACCGGAGGACTTTGACAATGTTCAGTCTCTCCTCACGAACTGTCTTTACCTGCAGGACTCGGACGTCACTGTCAAGGGCTTCAGGATATACGGGACGCCATGGTGAGTCTTGTTTGGGTTTCTGTTCAGGAAGAGACATCTCGAGTTCAGGTTTCCCCTGCTTGATATGTGTTTAATGTGATCATAATCATCCCTTATTTCATACTACATTTAGATCTAGTATCAGTGGTGTGTTAGTATTAGAGAACCAATTTAAAACTGTACATTAAAACTTCAGAGTTATGGCTTTTTAGATCGGTTTTAGGTGGAGATGATTTTAAAAGTCCACATCAGATTACCCCATCAACCTTCATGTGTTTGTTACATTGTGTTCTGTACAGATAGTCCGGTTAGCTTTGGTTTCACACTGCAGTTTAGTGACTGACATCACTAAACAACTTTATTACATCCTGTTGGCATCACCTCCATGGCTGGACCCTATATTTTACATTAATTGGTTTGTTGGACTGTTTGGCGAGTTGCTTTACCAGCTGTTGTGCACAATTCTGCATCTCTTCCAAAATTCACCTTCCCCTCATGAGCATGCGTATCATGCAATAGAATGAGTGTAACAGATTCTCCTCGGATTCCTTTTATTTTTTTTGTTTATAAATAAGGGTAAATCTACAGTTACAGTACATACTGAATAACAGACATATGGGCTTGTGTCCATACTGCTGCATGGCCTGCTTAAACACCAAGGGCAATCACATTTCAGCACAACACCATTTACTGTTCCTCTGCTTTGTTTATTTGTTTGTTGTTGAGGATAGCCTGCCTCAACTTCCTGTAATTGGTCTGAAATTTTAACCATCTAGAAAAGTGTTTTCACCCTGCAGACAGACCAGTAGATTATGGTTCAGTAGTCAGCGGTGCAGTAGATTATGGTTCAGTATACAGTGGTTCAGTAGATTATGGTTCAGTATACAGTGGTTCAGGATACAGTGGTTCAGTAGACAGTGGTTCAGTAGACAGTGGTTCAGTAGATTATGGTTCAGTATACAGTGGTTCAGTAGATTATGGTTCAGTATACAGTGGTTCAGGATACAGTGGTTCAGTAGACAGTGGTTCAGTAGACAGTGGTTCAGTAGATTATGGTTCAGTATACAGTGGTTCAGTAGTCAGTGGTTCAGTAGATTATGGTTCAGTAGACAGTGGTTCAGTAGACAGTGGTTCAGTAGACAGTGGTTCAGTAGATTATGGTTCAGTAGACAGTGGTTCAGTAGACAGTGGTTCAGTAGATTATGGTTCAGTAGATTATGGTTCAGTAGTCAGCGGTGCAGTAGATTATGGTTCAGGATACAGTGGTTCAGTAGACAGTGGTTCAGTAGACAGTGGTTCAGTAGACAGTGGTTCAGTAGTCAGTGGTTCAGTAGATTATGGTTCAGTAGACAGTGGTTCAGTAGACAGTGGTTCAGTAGACAGTGGTTCAGTAGATTATGGTTCAGTAGACAGTGGTTCAGTAGACAGTGGTTCAGTAGACAGTGGTTCAGTAGATTATGGTTCAGTAGATTATGGTTCAGTAGTCAGCGGTGCAGTAGATTATGGTTCAGGATACAGTGGTTCAGTAGACAGTGGTTCAGTAGACAGTGGTTCAGTAGATTATGGTTCAGTATACAGTGGTTCAGTAGATTATGGTTCAGTATACAGTGGTTCAGTAGACAGTGGTTCAGTAGACAGTGGTTCAGTAGATTATGGTTCAGTAGACAGTGGTTCAGTAGTCAGTGGTTCAGTAGACAGTGGTTCAGTAGACAGTGGTTCAGTAGTCAGCGGTTCAGTAGATTATGGTTCAGTAGATTATGGTTCAGTAGTCAGTGGTTCAGTAGTCAGTGGTTCAGTAGACAGTGGTTCAGTAGACAGTGGTTCAGTAGACAGTGGTTCAGTAGATTATGGTTCAGTAGACAGTGGTTCAGTAGACAGTGGTTCAGTAGTCAGTGGTTCAGTAGATTATGGTTCAGTAGACAGTGGTTCAGTAGACAGTGGTTCAGTAGACAGTGGTTCAGTAGTCAGTGGTTCAGTAGTCAGTGGTTCAGTAGACAGTGGTTCAGTAGACAGTGGTTCAGTAGACAGTGGTTCAGTAGATTATGGTTCAGTAGACAGTGGTTCAGTAGACAGTGGTTCAGTAGACAGTGGTTCAGTAGATTATGGTTCAGTAGATTATGGTTCAGTAGTCAGCGGTGCAGTAGATTATGGTTCAGGATACAGTGGTTCAGTAGACAGTGGTTCAGTAGACAGTGGTTCAGTAGATTATGGTTCAGTAGACAGTGGTTCAGTATACAGTGGTTCAGTAGACAGTGGTTCAGTAGACAGTGGTTCAGTAGATTATGGTTCAGTAGACAGTGGTTCAGTAGTCAGTGGTTCAGTAGTCAGTGGTTCAGTAGACAGTGGTTTAGTAGTCAGCGGTTCAGTAGATTATGGTTCAGTAGATTATGGTTCAGTAGTCAGTGGTTCAGTAGTCAGTGGTTCAGTAGACAGTGGTTCAGTAGGTTTTCAAATGATTTTAAACTTGCTGTTTTGGTTCAGAGGGAGGTGTGAACACCTTCTTATTGTGAAAGAGATAACAAGTGATTATAAATTTCAGAATGTTCACTCCCTGTTACGTTTAATTGTTTCTGATAGATGGTAAATCTACCATATGGTGTGTGTGTGTCCGTGTGTGTGTGCGTGTGTGTGTGTGCGCGTGTTCCCATGAGGTGCAACCTGAGGGCGGCTCCCATGCTCAGGTTTCGTTCAGGCTCCGGTGGGTTAAGTGAGGCATGTGTATTCCGTGTTTTTCCTGACACTGTGTTTTTTTCAGCAGCAGTGTGGTAATATCTCACCTTTCCTCCTCTGGGAAGTGCACCACTCCACTGCTTTCTTTCCCTATTTTCTTTGTATCTACTTTAAAAGAGAACCCCCTCTGGCTGTACGATTAGTCCGGCCAAGGCTGCGTCTGTGCTTCCTGCCATTTTCTGTTTTTCCTGTTTTTTGTTTTCCTGTCCCTATCACCCTGGATCCTGGGCTGGGGAGAGTGCCACCATTTATTTTTATTTTTAAATTCTAACCCAAATTATTAGTGCTGCCAATATTTATGAATTAACACATATACACTACCTGGCAAATTTCCTGGTAAATGATCTGGTGTTGCTGCAGTTGGTCTGCAGGTTTAGGTTCAGCAGCAGTATGTGCTGAAAGAATGAGGTCAGCTGACTCTACCTGAATATAGACCAGATTATTCCGTCATCAATGGATATTTTCTTCTCTGATGACACGGCCAAATTCCAAGATGACAATATCAGGATTCAGTAGTGAAAGAGTGATTAAGGGAGCATGAGATCATCATTTTCACACATGGATTGAGAGAGAGTTCACCACAGAGTCCAGATCTTAACCTCATTGAGAATCTTTGGGATGTGCTGGATGGAGAAGAGCTGCTTTGTGCAGTGGTCAGACTCTACCATCATCAATGCTGCTGCAAGATCTTGGTGAAAAATTAATGCTGGATTAAAATAATGCTTGAAACAATGCCACAGAGACTGCGTCCCACAATCAAAGATAAAGGGGGGTTAGGCAGTGTTTTTTTTTTATAATTAATGGCACTAATAGGGGTGTGACAAGACACTAATATCACGAGACGAGACCTGATAGTGGCTTCACGAGAGCGAGGCGAGACAAGGTTTAATAAATAACATTTTAAAGAAAACGTCAACAATGAAAAATAGAAAAATTTATTTGACAAAATAATATAACACAGACTTAACAGACTGGTTTCTCTCACACATTGATTCTATAAGAAATAGAATAAGAATAAGAAAAAAGAATAAGAATAAAAAATAAAAATAAAACTTTTCTAGTTCTTATATAGTGCCAACAATAAGTGCAAACCACAACCAGTCATATTAAGACTATGGTTTGTGTTTTTTCTCCTAAATCTCTTGTAATTTAACTATGCAGAACCATAACCAGTCATATTAAGACTATGCTTGAAGTGAAACAGAGACAGAACATGTTTTTAAATACAGTACAGAGTTAAGGGATTAGTACAGCTGTCTATGAAACAGTCACGTGTAGGATTTACTTACAGTATTTATATATGGTTTGTGTCTTGTTGGTCACTCTGTTACCGTTTATTGTTTCCACTGGAGCCAAAATGCAGCCAGACATACAACTTAAAAGTAGCAGAAGCATCTTCTATACAAATACCTGAATTTTCCTCTTCTGCTGAGAGCTGCTCTCACTGCTCAGACACCACACTCGCTGCTAATAATTATAAAGTTAAGATGTAAACAGAGTGATTCGGCGTGGATTGATGGTAAAATGCTCTGACTCAGGATTGTTACAGTGGTGCTCCAGGGAACCCTGGAGTTTTCCTGTAAGAGGAATCCTCCTCTGAAGCCTGAAATAGTCTGAGAGGTGCTGTTTACGTTTCCTGTGATGTTCCTGTGTCTCCTCACTGACCTCCTCCTGCTTCTCTGAGTGAGTGTGTGTGAACAGGTCTGTGGGTCAGGGTGCTGTCAGCTTCTGCTCTATAATTAGCGGAGTGGACGCACAGATAGCCGGACGGGACCTTCCTCACACAGACTGCAGATGTGGAGCGCCGTTTCTTTTATTTTGGCCTGAAGGAAGGAAGGAAGTCTCCAGTGGCTCTTTAGTGTGAAAGCTGCTAAATGTCTGTTGTGACAGATCGGGGTCCGAGGGGGCGCTGATAACGCACACTCTAACAGATGGCCCCTGGGCTGGACAGTCTGTCCACTGGTGTGAAGTGTCACAGTCTGGGTGGCCGTGTGTGTGTGTGTGTGTGTGTGGCTCAATATGTTCCAGACTGTGTTCAATATTTTCTATCACCTACACCATGTTTTTAAAATAAGTGTTTAACTCTTTCACAAATGCAGACATATGCTTTTTTGTGCGGGTCATTGTACATGCATTTACAAGCATTTATCTAGTAAATGATCTAAAATAGTACTATAACAATAGTCATTTAAGAAAATAACATTAACTAAAAAGATAATAATGTAAATTGCATTAACAGGCAGGGAAGAGGGTTTTTTAGAGAATAGGTCATTAATTAACACCTTACAGCTGGGCTGAAGCAACTGCAGTAAATTAAGCTTTATACAATGCAGCATTTTAATGCACATACAGGATGTTTAAAACTAATTTCACAGCAGATATGTGTGCACACCAACTCTCCTTTTTGTGATGTCATAAAAAAACACCCATTCAATAACATGTGTTTATAATATACACAATGATTTTGGGGCCAATACCGTTCACTGACCATCTTTCAGTATGATTGGTTGAATGCTGATACTGATAGATGCTAGATGCCACAATAACTGTTGCAGGGAATGTTGGCAAGCTCCCCTCTCAACATGTAACAAACTTTACTTTTAAGAATCAGTCACAATTACACCAGCGGAGAGTGTGTGAACTCCCACACAGAGGTGCACTGCTAATCCTGCACTATAAACTCCATCACTCAGATCTGGACCTGTGCTGCTGTGCTGGTCTGTCATGGGGCAAAGTAGTCAGCTCTGTTTGCAGTTTGTGTGGATAGTGGTGTTTATAAGTTTTGCTGTGCTCTGATTCTCACTGTATTGTAAAAATACTGATGGAGCAGAGCTACAGACAGAGCTGTGTCTGATTTTATTGTAATTAGAGCTGCAGTGATTAGTTAATATAATCAACAATTATATTTATGGAAAATTACCAAAAGTACCAAAATAATCAAAGGTTGCAGCCCTAAATGTAATTTGTTTGGTGTGTAAAGACATCCTTATTAAATGTCACACAGTGTTTACAGTTGGGCGAAGTGGATCAGTTATATTATGGATGAAGGAGAATGATAACAGTAGTGATGAACAGATTGTGTAAATAATTGATGGAATGGAAAAGTGTGTAGTACTATTAATGCTGTCTGCTGGTTAGGGAGACTAATATGCTTCTAATAACCATATGCTTCTATCATCACGCCACCTTCAGGAATTAAAGTAAAACAGCAGCTGATGGAAATAGAACTATTCTCTGTTCACATTTACTTTACTGGCTTTAAAAAAAAAAAGCTTTCAGAAGCAAAATCCTGAAAACAACGATTCACACTGACTCCTGCTGATCAACCACTCATTCACAGAGACAGAGAGAGTAAGAGAAGGAGAGAGAGACAGGAGGAGAGAGAGGGAGAGAGTAAAAAGAGAGAGAAAGAGAAAGTAAGAGAAGGAGAAAGAGAAGGAGAGAGAGGAAAATAGTAAGAGAAGGAGAGAGGGAAAGAGTAAGTGTTAAAGAAGGAGGAAGAGCGAGTAAAAGGAGAGAGAGAAAGAGAAGAAGATAGAAAAATAGTGTAAAAAAGGAGAGGGAGAGAGAGAGCGAGAGACAAAGAGAGAGAGAGAGAGGCTCTGAAGGATAGGCATGTTGAGTGGTGAGCAGTGAAGGTGTTTGACCCCTGGACCATACGACCCAGACAGTTGACGTGTGATCTGACTGACACACACACACACACACAAACACACACACACACACACACACACATTAATGCTGTTTAAATCCTCCTCCTTTGTTTCAGAGCAGTGTGAATCTTATCAGTCAGGACAGTGTTCAGTGGTGATTAGGAGCAGTGCTGGAGTGTAATGGAGTACTGGGTATTAATGACAGGGTTGTGGGTTTAATACCCGAGTGTGATGGTCACGTGGAATTACGCAATCGATCCATGATTCACAAAGATATTATGTTTGAAAACAAACCAGAGATAAAGAGCCCCTCCCCCAAACAAGCACAGAATCATGCCTGGGTGCTTATTCGAGACCTGATATATGCAAATGAGCTGTGTTTTGATGATGTGCCTCGTGCATTGGGTCTCTCTCTGGAGCATTTCTGGCTGAAAGGTTGTTTATATCTTCAGGTGTTTGCTGAGGAGCCGTTTCTGCAGTGATGTAGTGTGAATATAGTGAGGTGTTCCTCAGAGCTGCTGCAGATTCACTCAGACGCCTCTTGTTGTTTCTGCTCCTGCTGAGTTCCCAGACATCCCTCTTTCAGGAAGTGGCCTTTTGTTCAGGAACATCCTGCCGCTTTTGTCGGAGCAACCCGGGCCTGACCCGGAGTGCCTCTCTCGAGGTCCGCTCTCTCACACACACTCGCGCGCAGTGCGTAATGCAGTGCTTCTTTGAACTGCCGCCAAAAGCAAAAAGAGAAACAGGCTGGAAGATGAATGAATACAGACAGCTTTATTCCCACTACACACACACACACACACACACAGACTCGCAGGTGTTGGTAAATGAGTGTGAGTGTTCAGGTTAAACTCTCAGCCCTCAGCAGTGTGTCAGTGTTACTGTAAACACACATGCCGTATTTTTTACACTAAAGGGCGCATTTAAAATCCTTTCATTTTCCCAAAAATTGCCAGTGTTCCTTATAATCCGAGGCTCCTTCTGTATGAATTCTACCAGAGTAAAGTTGTGAAGGACACACAGCCTGAATATGAGCAGGAAAAACGTATCAATAGCGGCTCAAAACCCGGACAAGAGTGAATGAGTTGCAGGGGATGAACACTAAAAGAGGCTCAGCCTGACCAGAACAAACGTTACTCTCAATAATAAAAACATTTTAAAAAACTTGCGTAGCAAACACTAAACTGCCCAGTAAATCCATAAAATATAATTAATGCAGTGCAGTACTTTTACTTTTTGAAGCAGACCAGATCTCCTACCTAAACACATTAAAGAGGTTAACCCTTAAAAAGGTATGCGGTTCCCAAACTTGATATACAAGTTCACTTTATTAATTTACTGATTTAACTAAAGACTGAACAAAGTTAATCTCAAAGTGGGGATTTTCATGTGCATGCAGTATTTGTGTTTAGACATTATAGACAGTATTGTAGGTCTGGGGGTTAAACAACACCAGTTTAGTATTGGACCCTGTTTACAGTGTAAAAAGAATACATTTTGTTTGCACATAACTATGAAATAATGTGTGTTTAAAATAGTGCTTTGTTAAAAAATACAGGAATCACACACTTACTGTAAAGTCTGTAAACTTGATATTGGTCTTGCTGTTCTTTGCTTTTTAATTTAAGCAGAATTATTTTGTCTCTGAATAATATTAAAAAGTCTTAAATGTTTTAAATGTAGTTTTCCCATACCTGATTAAAATATGTGTTCAAATCAGTGATCAGTGAAATCAGTGATCAGTAAAATCAGGGATCAGTGATCATTGAAATCAGTGAGTGGTTCAGAGTGGAAGCTGTTGGTTAGCAGTGTGTTGGGGTTGGGGGAGGGGATTGCATGCCTGCTGTAATCTCTCTGAGGCTGGCGGGGCTTTGTGTCTGGGTTCAGTTGGGGTGACCTGAGGCCCAGGGCACACTCCCTAGTGTTCACCCTGCTGGAGTGAATCAAATACCAACACACACACACACAGACAGACAGTATCAGGAAGGGGGCAGTAGATTTAGGGGGTTGGACTGTCTCAGGCTGGTTGATTTAACTCTGAGCGTTTTATTCCACTGAGCTTGAAGTGCCTCAGTGAGCCTCAGAACTCTCCTTCCTCAGTGTTTCTGGACACTAGGGCTGCAGCTATCAATTATTTTAGTAATCGAGTACTCTACTGAAAAATCGATTTGATTAATCGAGTAATCGGATAAAACATAAAATAAGAGATTTCATACAAAATAAGAAATTTCACTTAATAATGAATAACCAATTGGTTTAATTTTTAAATTCACAACATACTTTTCCACATTGCAAACACAAATAGAAAAAAAATAAAACACAAAATAGACAAAAATACCACAAGTCATAACTTATATAATAGTAATAATTAATAATGTAATAAATTAAGTTAAATTATTTTAACTTAGGATTTCTTGTAAGTATTAAATATAGGGCATTAATCAATAATAAAGGCATTAACATTGGCTTTATGTTGTGCATCTTAGCTTCTCCACAGCAGAGACTGCAGATCTGCCAGTGTTAGATAAAGTCAGTGGATTCTCCTTCTTGTATGTTTTTGGAAATACCTGTGGAATAATGTTTTTTTTATATATACGTTTTTTACACTACTCAGATCTAATTAATTGACATAACTAAGACTAAATGACAATAATACAGTAAGTTCATGGCTGTGTATTCTGGCCAGAACAACTTTAACATTATTATTTATGTAATTATTTAACTCCACAGTGCTGCGTTTACTGATTACATAAAGCCTGTATTAAGTCTAGAACTTGTCTCCGTTTTAGTAAACTAACCACATTTATTATTATTACAGTATTAATAACAATCAGCACTCCACAGTGCTGTCATTATGTTAAGGTACACTGATGTTGATCTCATTGATTTGTTATAAGTTACATTTACCTGCTCTCCGCTCCAAAAACCTCCGCCTCCTCTTCCTGCTTCCTGGGCGTGGGTGACGTAACGCTAAGCGCTGTTTCACATTAAAAGTCCTCGCTAAATTCTGTGCTTTGCGTTTAAATTTAATTAAATGATTCCTCGAGGCACAGAAAATTAATCAATCACGTTTTTAAATCGAGTTACTCAATTAATCGTTTCACTTTTAATTGATACCGCTTATAATTCAACTTTTAGTTTTTTTAAGTTGCACCTATTGATGACACAGATACAGATGTGCAAATGCAGATGAACGGGCAGTTCATAACTAAATCACAGCATCTAATGCCGATCTTACACTTAACGATTTTCAAGCGATTTTTCTGTCGCAGACAAATTTCCAGTCGGGATAAAATCACAAGAGTCTCGCTTAAGTCGAGCTGCAGTCTCATCATCTTGATCGTTCAGTGTAAGGTGGTTAGGACTGAAAGTTGTAGTCAGTCAGGTTCTTTAGATGTGAGAAATTCTAGAGAGAGTCTTTTCAGAGTCGTGTAGTGTATAAACAGCTTTACACGTTCAAGTAATGTGTTCTGGGTCATCGGTGTCAGGCCCCTCTGTTCTCTCTCTGGATTGGTAGAATGGTCCTGCTTCATCCCCTGTCAGACAGTGGGGCACAAGTATCTGCAAGCTAACAGAACAAAATCAGCAGCGTTAGTGTTCTCCTCCAAGCATGTTGAGCTTCAGTGGTGCTGTGTAGCAGCAGTTTAAAGAGGCAGCCTGAAGCTATTGACAGACTATAGAATAAAACAGCAAGAAGTCAGACAAATCAAACATCAGTCAAATTAAACAAACAGATGTATATGCATACGTAGTAAAATTAAAATTGGCCAGGTAAGATAAAAGTAAAGTGAATAAAATGAAGTTAATATGATAAAACATGAGATTAAGAGAAACTAAGCATCCTCAAATCAGATAAATAAGATTAGATAATCACAGTGAACCAGAGGGGAGGAGGTTTCAGATTGGAAAAACTGATTTTTTTTGGAAAAAAGGATCACACTGCATACACACACACACAAACACACACAAACACACACATACACACACACACATATTCAGACTGTGTGGAGCCTTCCACAATACTGGTGTGTGTGTGTGTGTAGTGGGTTTTAAATGACTCGTTTGTCATCGCCTTCATTTCAGGGAGTTTGATAGGATGCAGAGCAGCTCTCCAAAACACACACACACACACTTACACACACACACACACACACACACTACTCTATCCCTCCATCGTTTACTCATCAAACTGCTCTGCTCTGCAGTGTTCACTCCCTTCACATTCTCTCCATCAGTCACACACTGAGGGGCCTCCAGCTACTGTTACACACACACACACACACACACACACACACACACACTGCTTCATACCTTTCATCAGTCAATATGTTTTATATTAGCGTTTGCAAAAAGGAACCATTAAAATGTTTAAACAGATTTCAGAATTTCTGAAAACGAGAACTGCTGTTATTAACCCTTATATATATACCCTTATAGATCTTAACCCCCAAATTACTCACAGCAGACCCTCACTGTCCTCACACACTGTGTGTGTGTGTGTGTCTGTGGAGTGTTCGTACACTCTGAGCACTAATTAATGTTGACAGGCCTACCCTCCTCTAGGTCAAAGGTTATCCTGCAGATCACTCAGCGGAGCAGGTAACGTCTGGTCTGGAGACACATCTACACACACACACACACACACACACACACTCACACACATACACTCACACACACACACTTGTAAACACAAAATCATTACTGTTCAGAAAGTAGATTAATATGTATTTTTGTTGAATCGGGGATTAAACCTCATAACTAACTCACTACCCCTATCTCTCTATCCTGCTCTCTTACACACATAAATGGCACCCAAAAATGGTCTACACACACACACACACAAACACACATACACACATGTTCACACTCTCAGTGATTGAAACCATTAATATAAACATAATTCCATATTGCAAATCTCCATTCATTACTATATATCATAAGTAAATGCTTAAGTTTTAAAAAGAAGGAAAAGAGCAATTATTCTTGATAAATCAAAATAGAATATTCAGAAACACAATATTGTTCTGGTTAATCCAGTTAATTATCACTGGTTTGAATCCTGGGTCATGTTGCTTCTTCATCAGCACTTGGTCAGCACAGGCATCTGTCAGCTGATCTATCAGAGCCGGGTCACTGCGCTTCCCTCCGAGTGCACAACATTAGTTGAACTTGTATGGCGTCACATCGATTTCAAAAGTCGGGGGCGCAAAAATACCAAGTAAAAAAAATTAACCAGCGTGTTTTAACATTTTGCGTGTGTAAATTAACTTCTTGCGAGTGCAAATGTGAAACTCACAAGCAAAAAGGGGGGAATGATGTGCGCTGAACAAAATATTGCTCTCAAGCTTCATTTTTCTCCTCTCAGGTGTTTATTTTTCGCTCAAATTCACAGCTCTCCTCGCGCACTGTGTGAATTACCTGCAGCATTTTGTTTTTGCTCGAGCGAGGCTTCTGCGCTCGAGTTTTGAAAGGGGTGGTTTTAACAGTTTGGGGGCGGGGCCGGGGTCACCTCCCTCATCAAATACTATTGGCTGATATCTTCAGAGTTTGTGACAGACCACCTACTAACAACAGCCGGAGGAGGGCGGTGAAAAAAAGGCAACAGGAGAGTTAGCTAGCTGGCTATGCTAACAATCAAACAACCCGCTCTCCGGCACTGTTAGCCGGGGTTTAGTGCCCGGCTCTCTTGTTCAGTGGAGCAACTGACCCTCCAGCTCTGTCTGCCCGGGTTTAGTGCCCGGAGTAACCGACTCTCTCGTTCAGCGCCGGTCACTCCAGCCACTAATCGAGAGAGCTGGTCGCTCAGGGCACTAAACCTGGGCAGACAGCAGCAGAGGGGCGGTCATTCCGGGCACTATACCCAGGCTAACAGCGCCGGAGAGTCGATTGTATTGGACGTTAGCATAGCCAGCTAGCTAACTCTCCTGCTGTCCTTCTTTCTCCGCACTCCTTCAGCTCTTGGAGGTAGGCGGTCCGTCACAAACCCTGGAGATATTAGATATCAGCCAATAGTATTCGCTGAGGTAGGTGACCCCGGCCTCTCCCCCAAACTTTCAAAACCACACCTTTCAAAACTTGAGCGCAAAAGCGTCGCTTGAGCAGAAACAAAAGCCGCAGGTAATTCACCCAGCGCACGAGGAGAACTGTGAATTTGGGAGGAAAATAAACCCCCGAGAAGCTTGAGAGCAATATTTTGTTCAGCGTGCACACGATTCACCCCTTTTTTTGCTCGTGAGCTTCACATTTGCAAAATGTTAAAACACACTGGTTAATTTTTTTCACCTGTTTTTTTTTTTTTCAGCCCCCGAATTTTGACATTGATGTGACGCCATAGATTTGACTTGTATCAGAGGAGATCTGGTCTTTACCCTCCTAGTGTTGGGAGCATTGCTAGTGATGGAGAGGACTAAGGAGAGGGTGTGCCTTTTACAATGGGTAGATCAAATTTGTTGGTTAATTAGTGTTTGTATTTTTGTACAAACATCAGCTTGCTCTTCACTGACCAGCAGCAGAAACTCCAGTGATTGGTAGAATTTACAGCAGTCAAACACACAGGGTCAATAATGTTACATTTGCAGTATTTAAAAGAGTGTCCCATCAGAGATGAAGCAGATCATCAACTACTCAAGTTCAGATCATCATCTACTCATCATCTAAATTCAGATTCAATTACTGACGTCCTGAAAATCACACTCTGGCTTTAGGAGCTGAGAGGTGTTTGTTTGTGTTTGTGTGTTTGGTGTGAGCTTGACACTGAGCTCCTGCTCACGAACCCATACACCCATACACCCATACACCAGCCTCCATATATACCACGTCCTGTCCTGCTGCTGTCAACACCTGCTCACACTGACCTCTCCAGCGTCCAGACTCAAGGTTAAAACAATCCTCTCTTCTTCTGCTCCCTCGTCTCTCTCTCTCTCTCTCTCTCTCTCTCTCCTCCTAGTCTTTTTCCAGCTGACCGCTGCTTTGGTTTACTGTTGAGGTGTTTGGATGGTGGAGTCAGTCCGGGTCACTGGCTTTCATAAACTTCAGTGGATTTTAATCTCCCTCTCGCCCACGTCCACTTCTCCCAGCACCCGCTTTCTTTCTCCTCCTGACCTTCTGACATTCCCGATTCCCTCAGAACAATATCGCTCCTGCTGTAACATCCAGCTACAGAAGAGCAGACACAGAATGAAAGAGCGTACCTCTGCTGGAATGCTGCTGTTTCTCATATCGGCTCTTTAATCGCTGCTCAGTTCTACTTTCTCTGCTTCTGTGTTTTTTTGTGGGGGTTGATGAGATGAGCAGGAGTTCCCAACCATTTCCACCTCATGACCCACCTGTTCATAACAAAAATCATAACAGCCCACAAGAAACAAAGAAAAGAAAAAAAAAAAAAAAATATATATATATATATATATATATATATATATATATATATATATATATACTGCCTTTAGTGTTACTTTTGCAATATGTTTGTTTTATTGCATGTTTTTATGTTCAAGTAATGTTTATAGTTTAAACATATATTTTAGCTCTACATTTTTACTTATACTCTGTGGCAGATGTGACAGTAATCAAAAGCAATTTTAGCTTTTTAGCTTCGGCCATGTTTACGTGCAGCCAATTACAGAGCAGCAAGAATCACTTTTTGCACTGGTTATCTAACTTTTATTCTTAAATACACCACCGCAAAAGTTAGATGCACCCACCTTTTGACCACATTGCACTTTTTTTTTCACTTTTAATCGTTCACATAGGCAATAGTGACTTCTTAATGATTAAGCAGCAGTCTGTTCAACATAAAGCTCTGTATTTGAAGCACAATATCACAAAAAAGGCAGCTTACTAAAAAAGTGGTGGTGCTTAAAGTGCTTAACTGAGCTGATATATTTAAGATAAACTAAATTTGAACATCTCGTGGCTCAATGTCTTATCCACTTTCCTCGCTTGCAGTCACATGCCCCTCAGATGGTCAACTCTTGTAGTTTGACCTTCTCACTACAGATCAATGCTGGAGGATATGGCCAAAATTAACATTACGATATATTTCTTAATTTCAGTCGATACAGTATAATTTTGTTAACAGTATGAACAGTATAACTGCCACTGCCTGTGGCACAGAAGCCTATAGCCTGTAGTGTTCTGCTGTTTCTGCTCTGACTGCAGCGTGCTATAAAGAACATCAGTCAATTACAGATACTGTAAATACTGTGTATCTCTTACAACCCTAGACCAATTTTTTTTATAGTTTATGTACATTATTTGCACAAACAGCAAACATAGTGCTCACCGTAAGAGCTGTTTACAGCAGCTTGCTGGACGTGAACAACGAGCAAACCGAATATCTAGTGCAAAAACCGACTCACTACAGAAAACTGCATCCCCCTAAGAATGGTCTGTGGGCCGCTAGACGATGGTTCACAGCCCCTGGTGGTCAATGGCCCACAAGTTGAGAAACCGTGCTCTAGAGTAGGACAGTAGCTCAGTGCTGGAAAGAAAGCAGAACAGCTGCCAGATCAGTGATTTTTACACTGTGTGAGCTCTGCTCTCTCATCCCTCTCATCTCCTCATTTTGAGTTGTGGTGCTTCGGCATCAAAGTTCTCCAGGTTTGTGTTGGGTTTCCTTTAAACCAGGGGTATTTAATTAGAATACAGTACGGTCCAGTTGAAGAATTTTTCCGTCAGTTCAAGGTCCGGACTGTTGCCATTTTTAACTTGTGAAAATAAATAAATAAATATATATATATATATATATATATATATATGAATCATCTGACCCGTGAGGTTGTTTAAACTATGATGAAAAAAATATGTAATAATAATAAAACGCCTCTCTGGATAGATTTTGTGTACATTACTCCACCTGTCTCTTTCTCGCCAGTTCTTGGGCTCTTTATCTCCTTTTCTCTTTCTCTTTATACAGGCGTTTTTTCCCGGCTGCGTCCCAATTCACTAGCTGGGGCAGCGATCTGCACAGATATGATTGGCAAATGAGAGCGTTTGGTGATCTTACAGCATACATGATTGGTCTGTGAGTTTACTGCACCACAGAGCGTGTATACCGTAAAGACAAAAAAAAATCTACTGCTTTAAATGAACACTGTCAGAACTCAATCCCTCTCAGTAGTTTATCGGTTTGGGTCGCATTGGACAACGTCTGGGTCCGGATCCGGACCGCGCTCCGCCTATTAGTGACCCCTGCTCTAAACGTTGAACATCACACTCCTCATTAATATAATCAGGAACAGTCATGTCATTAATACAGGCTTATCATTTATGATCCTGACGAACAGCTGAAGACAAGGGGATTCTGTTTCTGCTTCAACACATTAAATTCCGACTCATCATTACTCCTGATCAGCTTTAGTTATGTAACAGATACTGTAACTAAAGCCGATCATGAATAATAATGAGTCTGAATTTAACTAGTTTTTATTGTTCATGAGTGTTATTGAGAGCAATGTTTAAACATATGTATAATTCTTATTATTATTCTGGTTTTGTGTTTTTGGGCAGTTGTGAAAGGCCTGTCACTGTAACTGTTGTTAATGGATGATATATTGTCCCAGAATGTAGGGATGAACAATTCTATTGGAATTTTATAATAATTTTATAATTATGCTCTTTATGTTATTGTTCGTATTGTCTGACTTCACATTTACTGGAGAACTATTGATGGGGGAGGACTAAAGGAATAAAGGAATAAAGCTTTCCAGATTGTAGAGAAAAAGGGATAGAATTAGTAGAGATGTATTGATCAGTGTTTTGTGACTGAATTCCACATTAACTTTTCTGGGCCCATTAGGTCATTTCATCTAATTTTGGCCAAGTCTAATACTGCATGAATTAGGGTGGGTAGCATTGTTAGTTTGATCGTCTCTTAAGATTGGCTAATTAAAGAAATGTCAACCGATTCAATCTTAAATATAAAAATCTTAAATATAAGATGTGATACATAGCCGATCGATCTTGCAATCTCTAAAAATGAAAGAAAATAAAAAATAAAGAAGCTCTGCCGTGTTGTTTCTCAGGGTTGGAGCTGAGGTGTTGATGTGTTGAGACTCCGCCCCCTTCCCTCTTCCTCTTCATTGTTGGTGTGGGTCAGGTTCACAGGGGAAGGGCAGGGGTGAGGCTGGTGGGACAGGTAACCTGACCCCGGCCGGTCGGACCCTGTGCTGAATGGTGGGCTGTGTGGGAAGCCCGCAGGCTGAGAGTGGAGCTGGTGGCAGTGTGAATAGAGCCGCTGTCTGTCCGGACGCTCGGGTTTCCTCCGGCTTTCCTGAAGCAATGCGAGCGGCGCTGCCTCCTGCTGACGTGTGAATGTGCATGTTGTCTTTCTTAGGAAGCTCTTCTGTATGTGTGTGGGGGGGGGTGCAGGTCAGAGAGAACACACCTGCTTTGTTAAACACTCCTAAAACACCTTGATACAGATCTGAGAGTTTCCTCTGGGGGGGGTGCAGTGTTGTCGGGTCCACGGACGCTTCACTGTCCTTACTGCCGTTTACACACACACTGACCCCACAGACTACTTTCTAATGTTACACTTTTAGCTAAATGGTTCAGCATAGACTAGCAACACCATAACAACCACCTGACAACATCCTAGCAACCGAAAACATTAGTAATGTGTATGTGTATAAGTGTATTGTGTATCACAATACAGGGATTACTGTTCAATTAATTAAAATAAATTGTGAAACTGTAAGAAAGGTGATATATTCAAGTCAAGTCAGGTCAAGTAGTTTTAATTAAGTTAATACTGCATATGTACAGGACATACATAGAATTGAAATTACATTGTAATTGTAATATTGTAATTGTTTAAATCAAATTTCAGGAAAACTGTAATAGAATAAAAATACACGCTATAATATTTATAAAATCTGAATAAAAGTAATGTTTACTTTTTTCCATTCAGAACAGTGGGCTCTGATAAAAGTACAACACTGCCATCTAGTGTGCGGGGTTCAAACACAACACTAAATGAACCTCTGCCTAAAACCAATCTTACCATCCAAACTAATAATAACAAATCAATACTGTGTTTTCAAAAATCAGTACAGAATTTCAAACAAAATATTGCTTTGATATTTTGAGATATCGATATTTACTCTTGTGTTTAGACTATATGGTAAAAGCATTGCCGTGTGCCGCATTTAGCAGCACAAGTGTTAGTGAAGTCAGGATGGTGGATGATCACCACCCCACCTCATTCAATTCATTCCATTCTAAAGTACTGAACAGAGTTCCATCGTTCCAGAGAACACAGTTCCACTGCTCCACAGCTCAATACTGGGGGGTGTAAACCCCTCTAGCCCACACCTGGAATTAGGCATGATGCCAGTATGTTCATTATCTGCTAGTCCTATTCTACTGGCAGTACTTCTCTACAGGAACCAGACAAGCTGCCTCAGCAATGGGTGCAAGTAGTGTAATACATTATTTAAAAGGAATACCCACATTTATTTATATGTGTGTGTGTATGTGTGTGTGTGTGTGTGTGTACTGTGTGTGTACTGTGTGTGTGTGTGTGTGTGTGTGTGTTCAGGATGTATTCTCCTGGTGGACAGCACTAAGGCCAGCTGGTTTAACCGCTGCTTCACTCTGCTGCCCTCACTGGCCTCCATGGGTCATTACAGCTGTCCAGACAGAGACAAACTGCCCCATTACACACACACACACACACACACATTTCTGCTGGTAGTGGCCTTGAGTCGAGTGTGTGTGTGTGTGTGTCAGGGTCACTGCTTGAGCTGTCATCCTGAGTGGTTAATAAAGTAGGAGTGAGTGTGTGGGTGGGTGGAGGAGAGTGTAGAGAAATAAATACACACTGTGTGTCAGAAGTTTATGGACACCTTCAGCATCTCTTCAGGTAATCAAAAATGTGTATTCAAAAAAGGAAAATTTTCATAAATTAAATATAAATAATATTTCAGTAAATATCAGAAATGAACTGATTTTTAAAATTATAGAGCTAAAGAGAAATTATAAATGTTTTTATTTTTATCAGTTGTCTGAACAGTAAAAAATATATATATATCTGTGATTAGTCACAATTAATCACATTTGTTCCTCCTCTTTTTCTTTTTTTTCTTTTGGGGGGGAGACGGCAGCACTGCAGAAACTCCAGCAGTTGTAAACTTTTTACACACGCCTCTCTCTGATGAAGGCTGACAGGTTTCTGGTGTGATGGGCGTGTCCTTAGGGAGTGCCCATTGTTAAGTTTCACACAAAATATAGGCAGAATTCACCAATAGGAGAAGAGAGACAGAAGATGGACACACAACACCACCAGTCAGACGTAGTGATTGGTGGAGCGTAATGTAATTACTGTAATGAGTAATATATTTTATATTGGGTCTCTCTAGCTTATAATTAGTATACAAAGTATTTGGTGTATTTATTATTCAGATTTATTTTATTATTGTTAGAAATGTCTATGTACAAATGATTATTTTATGTCTCAAAAATTCAACAGTAAAACCACAAATGGAACTAAAAAATGGTAGCATCTTATTGGCTGCAATCGAGAATGATTGACAGGTACCGCCCACTAATCTCTCGTCTTTGTGTTCTTTCCCTCTTCCTTTCTCTACTGCTATCTGCTCAGAACGTTCTTACGTGCTTTATTCACATGATACTAAAAACATTTATTTAGTGTTTAAACGTAATTATTGTAGAGGAGACTTCTCGTGGGTTTTGCTCCTGAGTGCACTAAAAGTGAACATTTCCATTATATTATCATTAATTCTGTTCACCAGTCCAGGTGTGTGTGTGACGAGTATGGGCGTGGGGGGTCTCTCTCCTCTGTATTCTGCAGGGCAGGTGAGCAGTGAGAGTAAAGAGAGAGAGAATGTGCTGATATTCCCCAGGGCTGCTGGACTCTCACTCGTTTTTCTCCCTCGTTCACTCGCCCTCCGGTCAGAGCAGCAGCAGGGTCACCTAAAGAGAGACTAATGGATCAAACTGTCAGATCTGAGGTGTGTGTGTGTGTGTGTGGTTGTAACTAGGACTTTTATATGGCCCTCAAGGAGAGCCATGGCCATGGCCATACACACACACACACACACACATACATACACACACACACTGCCCTCTAACTTTTAGGACACCTAGTTGTGGCTCACTTGCAGTGTTTGCAGTGTGATACTCTGACTGACCTGGGGGGAGTCTAGCATTTAACCTTCTCTGCAACATTATGCCGAAATCTATGAAATTGTGCATATATTTTTACAGTACATGTTTTTTTTTAGAATATTAAAGAATAATAGGAAAATAAGATATACATATTTATTTTCTGTATGGAGCTACATTTGAGCATGTGATATTTAAGGCTGGTTTATGCTACTGTGCTACTGAGTCAACACACTGTCTGTGCTATATTGGCTGTGTGAGAGCGCTACGCTGCCGTGCATGTTTATACTTCAACGTTCATGTCAGTGACTTTTTCTGCGTTTTTAAGATACGAATGTGTGGATGGGAAAACACAGCTGCTGCTGCACACAGAGCACGAAACATTGTTCAGTATTGGGTTGGTGAGCACCAGGCTGTGGTGTAGGCTACGCTGTAGAGTACACGGTAGGGCTCCAGGATATATATTGTTTAAGCATCGTCATGGCGATGTGCGCATGCGCAATTGTCACATCGCAGAAAGGCAATTAAATCAGAGTAAGTGTCAGGCTGCTGCTGCCTGCACGAGGGGGAGGGGGAGCGCCAGGGGGGGACAGGAGTAAACATGAGGTAATATCCATCCACATGGCTGGGCACGTGCTGAGGCCATGCGGTTACCTCACTTCACATGTTTGTAAACGCACATGTGGAAAGCTGTGCACCTCAGTCCAGCACAGTTTAGCGCAGACATTTCGTTACAGATGAATTCACACTTTTAATCCCAGAAAAATGCCTGATCAAAGAGCCGATTACTGTTGTTTTGCTGTTTTTCTCAGGTTTTAAGTGCTCAGCTCTTGATTGGTCCGGACACAAGACAGCGCGCGAGTGGGGGCGGGGCTGGTGATGTCATGAGCCCTGCATTGTTTCATATTGAGATTGCTGAAAAAAGAGCATTTGCAATGTAAAATGTTTCCAATATCTTGCAGCCCTAGTACACGGCTACTTGTAGTGTACACATAGACTATGGCAAAGATTCAACACAGAAATTAAAATAAAAATTTAAAATACTCATACAGATTAAAAGATTAATATCATTGTTCATCTTTCTAACATTAACACTTTAGTACAATCTTTTGTCTGCAGGTTTTGTAATCAGTGACGTACAGTAATCACCAGGAGCTAAGCTAAGGCTAAACCACAGTGATTGCAATTTGGTTTTGGGAAACACCTGAGTAGCTTAATGATGGTTCACTCTAGGGCTGGGTAAAAAATCAAGATTTTAAGGAGAAAAATACATTTTTTACATTTTATAGGAGAAATAAGATGAGACATTACAATATTGTTAATATACAGAGATAGACTATGCTGTGTTCCAATTAGCTCCGTCAGTTCTCTTTATGTCTCTACACAGCTTCACCTCGCTCTTCCTCTCTCCCTCACTAAACACACCTAACCCCTCCCCACCGCTTCACACTGCAGGTGGAGCGCAGAGACCGAGAAACACATGCCAGAAAGTATAAAACAAGAGCTGGGAACTGTTTAATTTTCACAGTGTTTATTTTAAGCAGCGTAACTTTACGAGCTTTTGCAATGCATGAACTCACAGAACAGACCAATCGTGTGCGAATAAATATCCCCAAATATGCTCCTCATCTAGTCAGATCTGAGCAGATTTGAGCGTGGCGTGAGGTACGGAGCTCATTCAGATAGCATGCTCTATAAATAAAACCAGACTTCTCAGTGAAACACAGACTCCTGTTCTGAGATCAGAGCACTGATAAACAGCAGCACACAGATATGAGAATAGACCTGACCCGTTTCATCTCAGAAAATAAAGAAGTAAAACTAAAAACATGTTTCCAAAAGCACACTGGTCATTTTTTACGTGTCCCTTGTTTTTAGGCTAGTTGAAATGGAACAAAATATATTTAATTGAAAAAACTGCTGTTTAGAATTAAGAAGTGTAATTTGAATTGCCTTTCAGATGTTATAAAATGCTGCTCGAACTACGAGGCTACTCTAATATACAGGATATGGCACTGAAAGATAAAAGTGTCTGTATAAAATCTGGAACAGTAGCTTTGTTTCAGTGTCTGTGTCTGTTTGTTATTGTGAAAAAATATTGTGATTATATGCCTTATATCACCATTCATCTTTATTATCTTTATCCATATCGCCCAGGCCTAGTTCCCACTGCGTACGTTTAAAATATTGTCACCTTCAATGTAGTTCTGACTACATTTTTGGGAAACACCTGCACTGATCCAACTTATGTAAGTATCAAACATGCTTAGTAACTACGCTTTGGGGAAATGCACCCCTGTTCATCAACCACCAGATATGAAATAGTGTATGATCTGGTTAGAAATTGTGTGTTTGTGTTCATACACAGTTTATTAATCATCTCATATATTTCCATCCATTCTCTCTTTATCCTTCCTTCCTTCTCTATCTTTCTCTCTCTCTTTCTCTCTCTCACTCTCACTGTTTCTCTCTCTCTCTGTCTCTCAATTCAATTCAATTCAATTCAAGGTGCTTTATTGGCATGATAAATAGTGCTACATTTGTGTTGCCAAAGCCTGAGTTACACAGTTTTAAGAGTAAAGTAAAAGTGGAAGAATAGTGAACTGATTCAGAGATTAACAATTTCTAGAGTGTAGAACAGAAGAGATTCTACATTTTAAAACCATGCATTTTTTTATTAAAATATAAAATAAAAAGAAAATAATAATAAATAAATAAATAATAAAAAAAACATAATATAATTAACAAGTGTAGGTAATGAGACAAATTAACCAAAATTGTTTGTGTGCATGTACTCTGTGTGTTTAGTGATATTTAGTGTGATATGGTCACTCTCTGTCTCTCTCTCGGTGACGGGCTGTGATCTCTCTGTTCTCTCCTAACAGATAGGGGAGTTTCTCTGGGTCAGTAAGGCGGGTAAACTGGTTTATTGCTGAATTTTCTGGCGAATCTCAGTGTATTCTCTCTCTCTGTTTCTCTCTCACTCTCTCTTCTCTCTCTCTCTCTCTCTCTCTCTCTCTCCTGTGTGTGGAGATAGCATCACTCCTGGGTTTCACCTGCAGCGCTCTGATCTAATCTCAGCGTTCTGTGTCTGCATGACTGATACTCAGGCATTTTCTCGACGTTGGAGACGCTGGATCTCCAGATCACCAGTATGACCTCACTACACTCATTAAAGAGGTCAGATGTTGGGTGAAGGTGTAAGGTCAAAGTGTGAGTCCAGGTCATCCTGGTGATCTGACACTACAGAGTTCAGTACAGAGTTCTGCTCCTCAGGTCTGTTAAAGCATGCGCTCGGTTCCTGAGCCCTTAGAGCACAGTGAGTTTATTCGGAGCATCTATTTCATCTATAGCTTTTAATCAACTTTTTTTTTCTTCAAAATGTCCTTGTATCTCAGTGTTTAAAATGAACAGATGTTAGAGGTAATGCTAGAGAAACTTACCAACTCGAATTTCTTTACAGTGGGGGTAAACGCAGACGCGGGACTTTAAGACTCAAAAAGTTGGCTTATCTTATTTTTAACATAATCTGTTTCCAATATCGAATCACATAACTGTAGCATTTAATATTGATTAAACGGTTTACTTGGCTTTGGTGAACAATGTGGTGTAATTGCGGCGAAAGCGAACAGCTGTAGACGTGGCAAACAGACTTTTCATGCACATGAAAGCTGGGTGAACAGACGACAGATAAATGAAAATGCTGAAGGTATGACGGTTTGTAAATTTGTGGTGGAGCATTCACTTACAAATTTAGCTTTGCAGGCAGTATTGAGCCATGCACAGGATGCTCCAGTATTAATCAGTGTAGATTTTGACATATATGACATATATGTCCAGTGATGCCATGGCAGTAACACAAGCGTAAAGAGCTTTTTTCTATATTTGATGCAGCTGCTTGAGGCTGTGATGGGGTAAGATGTCTCCCTCATTAACAAAGCTGTTGCAGGGACACTTGAAAACTTTAAAGACAATTGTTTTAACAGTCAAACACTGAAATATACTTACCTGGGACAAAGACACCAACAGACTGGCAGCCATGACAGTTCCTCCTTTTGTACTAGCAAGAAGGGCTTATGACTGCAGGAAAGGTGGGAGCTGGAGTGAAGAACATGTGGAAAAAAAATAAATGTTAACTAAAATAAATGCTTACGGGTAGATGTGTTGTACTGGCCATTTTAAACCTGTAAGAAATGTGCACAATTCTGTAAATGTAAATATTTTAATGTATTTAATTAGGACATAGTAACTTGCATTAGAGTCCTTTAATTATTGTTGTATTTTTACATTTTTAATTTTTTCTTTAATTACACTTTTTTTTAATTGCACTTTGAACTTACCCGGAGGTATCCTTTGATCTTTTTTTGGTGCTTTTCTAGTTTTACACACTCTCTAGTGAAGAACTTCTACAGTGGCATTCTGCCAGTTTCTATGCAGAACTAAAACAGAATGCAGTGCTCTTGCTGAATCTAGTCTATAGGTCAAAAGCTGCACACAAACCAGAAGTTAGAAACAAAATATGGTGACCTTTAAAATATCCTAAAAGATAAGCTCACAACTATTACTTGAAGAGGTTTTCAGAGATATCATTTTCATGACATATTCATAAAAGGGTGTCCTGAGACTTTTGATTCACTCTGTATATTAAATTAAAGCAGCAGAACTGCAAACTTGTGTAAGAGGACCAACACTATGTGATAAAAAAAATCCTGCCTGGTGCACAGACCATGTAACTGATCTAATCTTGAGTGTAGCTAGTTTATTTTTTAATATATGCAAACTTGGCAAAGATTTAGGATTAATGCAGGTTTAATTTACTACTAATCAAAATTGAAATTATGTTACATTTGATAACTTATCTAGGACCATATTTTTAGCACTATAAGGTGCACCGGATTATAAGGCGCACTATCAATAAATGTCTATTTTCTGGTTTATTTTCATACAGAAGGTGAATAGGATTACAAGGAGCATTATGCGACACTAGTAAGGAACAGGGGTGTCACCATGTTTTCCTTCTAATTCAGCAGGTCTCGCCGCTGGTTGCAGCAGCATTAGCAGCTAACCAGGGCGATATTACCTAGAGGTTCCTCCCACGTAGCCTGTTTTACCACGGTAAACACCCAGACTACAGTATGTATAGATGATCTTTATTCATTTTAGGCTAAAACCTTCTCAGAAGTGTTATAAGCTCTGTTCACATTAATTATAATTTTATATATATACAGCTCACAGGCCAGTGGTTCTGAACACATTCTAACTGTATGAAATGAAACGACCTCAGTGGATTTCCCTTCTAACAGAGTGTGTGTATCAGGTCTGACGCCCCGCTGAGCTGGGGCGAGTGTGTTTGTGTGTGTAAGCGGTGTGTGTTCTCGCCGCTCGTGCTGTTGGAGGAGTGTGGGGTGAGGGTTTAATCTGGGGCAGGACCACGGCTCAGATCAGAGCGAGAGAAACGCGATCCGTATGTAGATAGTGCTCTACTCCACTGAGACGGAGGTGAGGGAAGTCAAATACACTGACCACAGGAGTTCACACACACACACACACACACACACACACACCCTAAGGAATGTTACACACTCCTCTTAAAGAGCAGGGTCAGCAGTTCAGACTGAAGCTGGCGGCTCAGTTAGCGCAGTGGACGATGCTCTGGCAGCAGAGGGGATATTTCTGCACTGTTAAAAAATCAGCCTGAAATTTAACCTTCCCTTTTTGTTCTCTATTAATACGAGTAATTATCTGCTCTTCTCTATCCCTTCTACAATAAAACTACTTACTCAGGCTCAGCGAATAAACTAAAATAGTACAAAATCCACTGAGATTAAATTACACAAAAGTTTGCAGTGAACTGCCAGGGCTTTTCAAAGGAAAAATCTATTAAATTGAACACTGTCCTGCATAAAGTTTTAGAGTTATATATTCATGATTTTCTTTATAATCATTGGTGGTTTGGATCAGCAATTTCAGTTAAATATATCATATAGCAGATGAACACAGTGATATATAAAAAGTGAAATGAAGTTTATAGGATTTGCAGAAAGTGTGCAATAATTATTTAAACTAAATTAGGAAGGTGCATAAATTTGGGCTCCCTTGTTGTTTTACTCATTTGAATACATCTAGCACTATTTATTGGAACACAAAACCCTTGACACAACTCTCAAATGACCTTAAATGCAAATATTTAACAGAAACACTGTAATTTATTCACAATTTAACCCTAACCAGCTTTAGGTTACAGTTTACAGTCAGTGTACTGTATATTTATATGTATTTATTTATGTAGATTTAACTCCAGCTGGTGTATCAGTGTGTATATATACTCTTGTTAACTCCTTCATTTCACTCATGCTTTTATCATTATTCCTTTCTTATTCTGAGCAGAAATCATCTCATTCAGTTTGGTTGTGATCTGTCATGTTGGTTTATGTTTAGTTTAGGAAAAGGCTTTGATGATCAGAGGTGTCGGCTGGGTGTGTTTATTCTTAAACTGTGTGCTGTTTCAGGGCGATGGTAAATTGTGGGAGGGTTCATGATTAATATCAATTAAAGATAAAAAGATCAATGAAGATTCACGCCTTCAGGTTTGGAGTCTCACGTTTTCCACATTGGTTAAGATGATAAAATCCTGTAGTGTGTGAGGGACATTAGCTGTTTGGCAGAAGCATACAAACAATTAGAGTGATTAGTAGTGGATTTTAGTGTTTATTAGCAACCTTAGTCTCGTATCTCAGGTGTAAAATTAAAGATGGGATATGTCAGGATCAGAGGAAAACGTGGGAATTACATTTACAAAGAGTCAAATAGCAGCACTTCTGGGGCTGTAGTAGTTTACAGTATTGTGTACATATATATATATATATATATATATATATATATATATATATATATATATATATATATATATGACTGGGGCGCTACATATATATATATATATATATATATATATATATATATATATATATATATATATATAGTGTGTTTTAGTGTGTGTGTGTGTGTGTGTGTGTGTGTGTGTGTGTTTGTGTGTGCGTGCCTATTGTAAAGATTAAAAATATACTCTCCACAAATAAAACCTGACCAGGTTAAGAGGGCATGAAATATTGATTCTGAAATCAGCCTTTAATTGCTGAATAAATTACTCACTGTGAGTTAATGTGTGTGTGTGTGTGTGTGTGTTACGTGATCATGTTGTGTCCTCTTTCGATCGCTTCAGCCTTTTTTTCCCAATGATGAAGCTTCTCCACATCATTAGGACGGGGGGAGGGGGGGGAGGTTGGGGGATATTCTCAGGGCTAATTGAATATTGACCATTTGAACTTTACACTAAACGATTTTTGTCAAACACACACACACACACGCACACAGCATATTTACTGTGACAGTAAGAGGAATCATCATGGCTGCTTTTTTATTTGGACTATTGTCATGAATTACAAATGAAATAAATATTTGTAACTCTTTACAACAAGGGTCACAATTTACAGTACCTATGACCATGTTTATTGGTTAATAATGTCTCAAATAATTACAGTTAACACTATTAACATATTAACACTAGTTTAAAATTGTAATGCTTAAAGAATGTTGTAAATTGTGTTGATTAATAATGGATTGACCTATTTGTTAAAAGTGTAAAAAATAAATAGTTAATAATTAGATGAGACATTACTTTACCAATTAACAATGATTATCATATTGTTTTTTTTGTGATACCTTAGCAATACATGTCATCAAAAATGTATATTTTTATTCAAACATAGATGCTCTAAACTCAATAGATGCTCTACCCCTCAATCTGACTTACTAAAGTTACTGCTTCATTACAGGGTAAACCTGCAGTGAGGAAAATAGGTTGTTAAATTGTGTAAAACTGACACCAATAAATCCATAATTGCTGGTATTTGATTATTTAGTAGTGTTTTATCCTCTTCAGTAAAACAGAGGCTGTGAAGAATCGTAGAGAATTGTATTGTGATATATTGAATACTGCAGAATTGTGTATATACAGTACATGTATACAGTATTGTGATAATAGCGTTATTGTGGGCAGTGTATTGTAAAAATATGAAGATGCTCTGTGATTCACACCCCCACTCTACAGAGGGGTTTAGAGCATGCTCAGTAACAGGGGGGTGAGTTTAGTAACAGGGTGGAGTGACTGCAGTTCTGCAGTGTGTCTCCATTCTGATGCTCTGCGGTTATCTAATCTGGTCAGCCGGGTCAGTCCGTTTACTCTCTCTCACACACACACACACACACACACACACTGCGTAGAGTGTATAATAAGAGCTGTGTGTGCGGCTGTGAGGAAACAAGCCTTCCTTTATACGACAGCGATGTCATTAATCTTTATGGAGGTGAACAAATGCGCTGGATGGAGGTATATTTCATACAGGCCTCCAACAATAGAGCCTTTGTGCAGCTCCTGCTCTCCCAGCATGCACTGCTGCAGCCCAGCTCCATACTGCTGTTCTTCCCCCTCAACCCCACTGAACATGTTTTATTTAAACCATCCCTACACATCCTGCACACACACACACACACACACACACACTAACACACACACTAACACATACACACTCACACACACTAACACATACACACTAACACACACACTCACACACACACACTAACACACACACTAACACACACACTAACACATACACACTCACACACACTAACACATACACACTAACACACACACTCACACACACACACTAACACACACACTAACACATACACACTCACACACACTAACACATACACACTAACACACACACTCACACACACACACTAACACACACACACACTAACACATACACACACTCTAACACATACACACACACACTAACACACACACACACTAACACATACACACACACTAACACACACACACTCACACACACTAACACATACACACACACTAACACACACACACACACACACACTAACACACACACTCACACACACTAACACACACACACTAACACACACACTCACACACACACACTAACACACACACACACTAACACATACACACACTCACACATACACACACACACTAACACACACACTAACACACACACACACTCACACACACTAACACATACACACACACTAACACACACACACACACACTAACACACACACTCACACACACTAACACACACACACACACACTAACACACACACACACACACTAACACACACACTCACACACACTAACACACACACACACTAACACACACACACTAACACATACACACACACACACACTAATACACACACACACACTAACACACACACACACTAACACACATACACTCACACACACACACTAACACATACACACACTCTAACACATACACACACACACTAACACACTCACACACACACTAACACATACACACTAACACACACACTTACACATACACACACACACTCACTAACACATACACACACACTAACACATACACACTAACACACACACTTACACATACACACACACACTCACTAACACACTCACACACACACACTAACACACACACACACTTACACATACACACACACACTCACTAACACATACACACACACTAACACATACACACTAACACACACACTTACACATACACACACACACTCACTAACACACTCACACACACACACTAACACACACACACACTAACACATACACACACACACTAACACACTCACACACACACACTAACACATACACACACACACACACACACACACTCACTAACACACAGACACTCTAACACACACAGTTACACACACACACTAACACATACACCCACACACACACTCTCACACACAGTTACACACACTCACTAACACATACACTCACACACACACAATTACACACTCACACATATACACACACATTAACATACACTATCACACACACACACTTACACACATTCACACAATTACACACACACTCACAGTAAAGAATGAAAAAATCTTAATTTACATAATGAATACTGTCATGAAATAAACTCTCTTTTATTTATTTGATATAAATGATTAATGTTACTTTTTAATGTTAGATAATAAAGTGTTTATTCTAACTGTAAATAAATATAAGTGTGTGGGATAATAACATTATATTTAATCATTGATTGGAAGTGGATATGGATATGAGTGCAGTGCGAGTGTTCTCAGCTGTTACAGTGTGTGTGTGTGTGTGTGTGTGTACAGTGTATCAGTAATTTTGACTATAAATGTACTCTGGTTGTGTTTGTGTTGGGAAGTCTTGGTTATTTACACAGTCTGCAGATTCATGGCTTCTAATTTGAGAAATATTATTATTGTTATTATTTCTGCAATAATCAGAAATCTTCACATGTAGAGAAATTCTGATTATGAGCTGTAGGCGAGGTGGTGATGTAGAATGATTTGTGCATTTGTGTTTATTAAATTGTAGAGCTGAGTATTTATTATCTGTTAAATGTGTGTGTTTGCAGGACTCCCTGGTTTAATGGGTGGGGTTTTAACCTGCCCCGCGGACAGTCTCTACTGGATAAGTGGAACATGATCCCAGAGGGCATCGACATCCTCATGACCCACGGACCCCCCCTTGGTGAGCACAGTTAACCAATCCCAACAGGCCTCTATGCTTCATATATCCATAAATACATTAATAAATCCATAAATGACCATCTGCAGAGGACAGTGTGTGCAGTGTTAGATAAGCAGAGATGTTATGTTTACAGTGCAGTGGAGAGATGTTTGTGAGTTATTAATATCTTGAATATGAGAGGGGTAAAAGTAAATTACAGTATATAAATTATCCTATAATTAAGTGATTACACCCTGCACATTTCTGAAATTATTTTAGTATACTGTATATTTAAATGGGAAAACACTATAAAACTGAAACTTGTATATACTTTAGAGTAGTCAGTGTGCAGCTTGTACAACAGTGTAGATTTACTGTCCTCTAAAAAACACTCAAATCCACACCCAATAATGACTAAATAGCTGCAACACAAGTGAACATGTCTAAATTGAGACCAATTGTGTTGTTGTCCCTCCTCGGGAGCAGGGCTGTTCAATTTGGTGTTTTAAGTTTAATTCTCTTATTCTGGCCACTGGATATTTAACACGGCACCTAGGGTTGGGCGGTATGACGGTATTTCGGTATACCACGGTATTTAAATATGGTGACGGTATTGTAAAATAGTGACGGTATATTAACCACGTGATGTGCCAAACCTGAACTTTGTAAAACGGACGTTTAAGACATTCTGCACATCCACAATGAAAGAGCAGTAGGAGGGGTAAGCAGTTGGAGCTCCCTGATTGGTTATGGAGTGGGGATTCTCACTGAGGAGATCATACAGCAAAAACTCAATAAACTCTACAGGTTTCACTAATTTTCACCAAAATTATTGCCACAAATAGCCACATTTGTGCTGAAGTGACAATAAATCCCTAACAACTAACCAACCACCGAAATGATCAGATTTATCAGTTTATCCTGCAGAGTGGGGTGTTCAGTGTGAGTTACTGAGACACAGCTGTTTCCTTAAATATTCCTCATCTCCTATTTCTCTACAAAACAGTTTCTTTATGTCACTCACGCTCATATTCTTATACCGTACAGAATTCTGCAGTTTCCTCAGAGTTTTCTGTCATTATTTCGCAGCTAGCTCCAGCGCTGTAAATATAAGCAACTCCGCGGACCGCGAGGCGCTGCAGCACGCTGCCGACATCTGAACCCCGGCTCCCCTTCGTGAGCAGAAACGGCACACCACCACCCGCTGTTAAGCTGCTGTAGTGGAAACAGCGCTTATAGATAAATTAACAAACACAAAAATTAGGGTATTCAATCTGTAATTTCAGTCGTTTTATTTTTTTCTTTTAATTACCGTTTTTATTAGTTTCAGTTAAGGGGAACTTTCACTTTCAGTTTTCGTTTTTTCGCCCGTTTTCGTTAACAGTAATACTTTGTTATATGGTGATTAAAAGGCCGTAGCTTTATATAAAATAAAAATAGTTGTCAGGGTTGACCCAGGCAGAGAGACGAAGAGGCGGACGTAATCAAAGGTAATGTGAGAATTTTAATAAACAAAGAGACAAGTAAACACGTAACAACAAAATAACTAAACAAACGAGGGAGGCTAGAGAACATAAAACTAAACAAACAAGAGGTACTAGTGATAAACAAGAAACAAACGCTGGAAAAATAAACTAGGAATAAACGAGAGAGAGAGACTAATGATAAATAAACAAGGAGGCTATAAAACTAGACAGGATGAACTTAAACAGGGCAAGGGAATAAACTAGGGATATATATACAAGAAAATAAAACAAGAAACTAAACTAGACAGAGGATGAATACACTAAACAGGGAAATGGAGTAAACTATGGAAACTAGAAACAAACAGAGATAAACACTAAACAAGGACCTAGGGCAATGACTAATGAAACACTGAGAGGCTAAGAAACACAGAGAGAGACAGAGAAACGCAGAGAGACAGACAACGGGGGACAGTGCAAAGACCGACAGAGGACAAGTAACAGAGGAAGTCTATATAACTAAACAGGAAACACACTGGGAGTGGAAACACCTGGGGAAGGGGTGGAGCTACAAATGAGACATGAGGTAATGGAAAATCACAGGCAGAACACAGGGGCACGGGTCACGTGGGACAACACAGGCACGAGGACAGACAGGAAACAGGGCCAGGCGTGACAATAGTATTAAAAAACAGATGACTATTTCCTGGAGCCTGGACTGACCCGAGATTTTCCATTACAAAGTATCCTGCTATTTAAAAGAATGGAAAATTAATAACAATAATAATATATTTCTGCATACTAGAGTTTAGATTGTCTGCCTGAACCCGAGCGTGAACGCGAGACTGAACCCGAGCGTGAACGCGAGACTGAACCCGAGCGTGAACACGAGACTGAACCCGAGCGTGCACGCGAGACTGAACCCGAGCGTGAACGCGAGACTGAACCCGAGCGTGAACGCGAGACTGAACCCGAGCGTGAACACGAGACTGAACCCGAGCGTGCACGCGAGACTGAACCCGAGCGTGAACACGAGACTGAACCCGAGCGTGAACACGAGACTGAACCCGAGCGTGAACGCGAGACTGAACCCGAACGTGAACGCGAGACTGAACCCGAGCGTGAACGCGAGACTGAACCCGAGCGTGAACGCGAGACTGAACCCGAGCGTGAACGCGAGACTGAACCCGAGCGTGAACGCGAGACTGAACCCGAGCTTGAACGCGAGACTGAACCCGAGCGTGAACGCGAGACTGAACCCGAGCGTGAACGCGAGACTGAACCCGAGCGTGAACGCGAGACTGAACCCGAGCGTGAACGCGAGACTGAACCCGAGCGTGAACGCGAGACTGAACCCGAGCTCATCCGCGCGTTTAAAGCTCCGCAGCATTTAATAAAAACAGATTAATAGATATAAAATAGGAAAATAACTAACTAAATCTAGCTCAAAATGCTAAAAGAAATATAATCTAACGAATTCTAAAATAACGAAAAATAAATAGTCTACACACAGGTACAAAAATAAAATAATATACATAAAAAAATCATCCGCGTGTTTAAAACTCTGCAGCATTTAATAAAAACAGAAAAATAGATATGAAATAGGAAGGTAACTAACTTAAGCTCAAAATGCTAAAGGAAATATAATGTAACGAATTCTAAAATATCAAAACACACAGGTACAAAAATAAAATAACATTTCCCATCTATTTTGTCTTATACTCTCTGAGGATGAGAAACAGAATTGTTGCTCTGTACAAAGATGGACTAGGCTATAAGAAGATGCTAATATTCTAAAACTGAGATACAGCACGATGACCAGTAAACAATAACTACAGTCTATAGCTTATAGAAAAAATTTACCGTATTTTTCGCAATATAAGGTGCACTTAAAATCCTTTTAATGTCCCAAAAATTGTTAGTGTGTCTTGTGATCTGTATATGTATGAATTTTATCAGCCAGGTATTAAGGAGCAGTACAGCTGAAGTACAGCTTTATAAGGGTGAGTTTTCAGTAAAGTTTCTCCAGCACTAAGGCTGGGTGCAGCAGCGCTAACAGGATGTACATGCCGCCCCACAGCGCTACACTGAGGAACCCTGAGTGTTCCGGTAACCCAGGGCACTATCAACCAGCTGTTTGTGCCAGGTAGCTTGTTTTAACACAGTAAACACACAGAATATAGTTCAATATACTCATCTCTGAATGTTGAAAGAGTCAGTGCTGCAGTTAGCAGCTATTGCTAATGCTGCTGCACCCAGCCTTAGTGCTGGAGAAACTTTACTGAAAACTCACCCTTATAAAGCTGTACTTCAGCTGTACTGCTCCTTAATACCTGGCTGATAAAATTCATACATATACAGATCACAAGACACACTAACAATTTTTGGGACATTAAAAGGATTTTAAGTGCACCTTATATTGCGAAAAATACGGTACATTTTTTTTTCTATAAGCTATAGAATGTAGTTATTGTTTACTGGTCATCGTGCTGTATCTCAGTTTTAGAATATTAGCATCTTCTTATAGCCTAGTCCATCTTTGTACAGAGCAACAATTCTGTTTCTCATCCTCAGAGAGTATAAGACAAAATAGACAAAATATTGGAGAGGTAAGCTTACTGTAAATAAACTAAACACACCACCCCTCCCCTAGCCCCGCCTCCCTCCCTCACTAAACACACTACCCCTAAGATATATATATATATATATATATATATATATATAGAGAGAGAGAGAGAGAGAGAGAGAGAGAGAGAGATAAATGCTTATAATTAGTATAATTTGAAATTACTTTCAGTTGTTGTGGCTACTCTAATATACAGGATACGGCACTGAATTCTAAAAGTACCAATATAAAAATTGGAACAATTCAAAAGTTTCTTTTTGATATTACCTTATAGGATAAAAAAATAGAGATTTATATCATATATCGCAATTCAGAAAAAAATATCGAGATACAGTTTTTGATCCATATCGCCCAGGCCCACTTAGTAGTAATTGATAGTGCACATTATAATTAGAAAACACGGTAAATGCCAAAAGTTTGTAATAAATGTATGTAACATAATTACAATATCAGACAGAATTGTAAAAGCTGATTGTAAAAGTGTGTGTGTGTGTGTGTGTGTGTGTGTGTGTGTGTGTGTAGGTTTCCGTGACTGGGTGCCTAAAGAGCTGCAGCGTGTGGGGTGTGTGGAGCTGCTGAACACGGTGCAGCGACGAGTACGGCCAAAGCTACATGCCTTCGGGGGAATACACGAAGGTACACACACACACATTTAGTTCAGAAGCCTGTGAAGTAAAATTACCAGGTTTACATATAAATTTGTAGATCAAACAGAATCCTCAGTTCTGCGTCTAGATGATCTGAGAGCTGTAGGGTTTCCAGTAGCAGGTTCAGTATGTGAGGAGCTGAGTGTTGATGATCAGACTGGTATCAGACTACACTGCTTCAGTCTGGATTACATGATTAATCCCATCATCCTGAACCACAGATACATTCAGTACCAGTCAAAAGTTTGGACTTTTTTTTTGTTGAGTAGTTGTTTCTTCTCATAATCTGGATTAGAACATTACTCTATAAATATTCACTATTCACTGTATACCTGTAACTCTACCTCTTCACTACTTTACTTTAACTGATGCTCTCAAACACTTTATTAAGAGACAAGAAATTCAAGTAATTAACTCTTGATGAGTTCAGCACAGCTGTTAACTGAAAGCCTGAAATTCAGGAGACTCTACCTCATAAAACTGACTTAATTATAGAATTTGTGCAAAACATCTAGGCAAGCGGAGCTACTTTGAAGAATCTAAAATATAAAACATTCTGTTTTTTTTTAAACCTTATTGTTTACTAAATTATTAAAGGTTTTTCTTCATAGTTGACTTAGTTAAGGTTTAGTATTAATCTAAGTAATTAGTAGTTAATCTAAGTTTCTAGAGCTGTTCTGGGTGAAGAGATAATCATTGCTTCTAGATGTTTAGAAGCTTTATTCATACTGTGGTTTAAATGTTGTCTCCTCCTCCGTCTCTCTCCTATAGGCTACGGCATCATGACAGACGGGTACACAACATTTATCAACGCCTCGACCTGCACGGTCAGCTTTCAGCCCACAAACCCCCCCATCGTCTTCGACCTCCCCAACCCCTCCAGCTCATGAGATGCTGTTTGCTCTGGGTTTTTATTTCACAACAATAATAATAATAATAATATTCTATAAGTGAAGCGCTCAGTCTTTTGTAAGCTGTTCTGTGGAAGGTGACGTCAGTGGGTGAAAGTGTTGGGTGGGATAAAGACTGGAAAACATCACAAAAAAGAGGAAATCTGTAAGATACATTTGTGAATTTGTACAATTTTGTTTGTTTATTTTTTTTGTTTTCAGAACACTTTGATATCGGATGCCATTGTTCATTCTGTGTTCTATTGAGGATAATTAAGCTTTCTTTTGGCTGACAGGGAAACTGCCTTAAACTAGCTTTAACCCCCAGCTAGGACTCCCTCCTTTCCGCTAGCAGAGAAAGCCTCATATTTATTAAACCGGGTTTGTTTTGAAGACGCTTCTGTACGAGAGCAGAGTGACATTTGTGGCATTTTACACAAAGTTCTGGAGTTGATTGTCTGCTTAGAAATTGGGAAATGTCTTAAAAAAAAGGATTATCTGTGTGTGAGTGTGTGTGAGTGTGTGTGTGTGTGTGTGTGCTGTAAAGTTGTTTGTTCTGAACATCCTTTCAGAAGAGAATTCTGGGTTGTTTGTGCAGGAGGTGTAAGAGTGTAAGAGTCTGTGCATCAGTTCAGAAATCTATTTTAATGTACTTAATCTGAAAGATTGCTACCTTCTCCCCATAAACCTGCCTAAATAAGGTTAAGTTGTCCTTGGAAATGTTAATAATGTTAGTTTTGTGTTTTGAATTCATTTTTTTATCTTAATTTTTGCACTGTGTGTAAATGCAATCTTGCTAGCACAAAAAAAACGTTGCCATGTTGCTGATAGTTGTTTATACTCTGTCATTGTAAAACGCCTTTCTGCCTTTTTCTGTTTTTAGACTCGCTTTTGGAAAAAGATTAGATCTGCTTCCTTTCTCCCACTTTCATTGTGAAATATTTAGCTGCCTTTATATGCAAATAAAATTGCAAACTTTTTACTTAATAACGTTTTGTCTATAATTGTTCTTACATAACTGTGGTAAAGCACTCCCACAGCATGATGCTTCCACCACCATGTTTCACTGTTGAGAACAGGATTTCCTAAAGGGCGGGCAGTTTTATTTTTGTGCTGTTTTAGCACATTTTTCCTCTTACTGTTAGTTTTCTTTTAATTAGGGGCGGAGCAACTTATTGGCTCATTAGTTGCAATCCAAAGTCTAGGCTGAGCTGCATCTCTTGCTCCTGACATGATTGAAGGCTGTTCCAAATGAATAAATCCTTCGTATACGGCAGAGAAATACAGCCGATGTTTAGAGTGATTTAAGAGGCTCAACTGATTTTTCCTTTTTAAACCTCTGCTACCCATAATTCAATGCGCACATCCAAAAAGAGGGGAAAAAAAGAAAAACAGAAACACAGAAATTTAAGCATAATGAGGGGAAAAAAATTCTGTGCAGAAATAAAAAAGCACCTGATTTCACCACAAAGCCACATTGTTCCACGTGTGACCAAAAGGCTACAGAGATGGAATCTTTATAGAACAGTCCCAGCTAACAGATCAGTGCTCCTTCCTCCAGTATAAATCCTAAATCCAGGGTCTGATCTGTATTCCAGTTTTCACCAAGATTTCATGTTTAAATCCCAAAGCCCCTCATGTTCTGAGTGCTGTGTTTTGTGCATTCTGCTAAACCTGTAAATAAGCCCCTGATCTTAAATACTGTAGCTATGAGACAGATATGCTGTTTGTGACTTCTCTACTGGTAGAATTAAGCAATAATAAACGAGAGGGAGCGCCTGCAGCCTTGTGTCTACGACTCCAGCACAGCAGTGCCAATATTACACGTTATAGCATTAACCTCGAGTGTATTACTGCGATTATATGCAATAAAATTTTTTTGTTAAATCTGGTAAGTATAGAATCTGGTGCATCCTGCACCGCTGCATGGTTGCTAGGTTACCTGTATGTGGTTGAGTAATACATGCAGAGCTTCGGCTACAGTGCATTACCGGCTGATAACGGCACTCATAGTACACCTCTCAGCCAATCACACTGCAGGGTCGGAACTAACTGTGGTATATCTGCAATAATATGTTCGCTGGATCTCTAAGATAAGGATTATTGGCAAAATTTAGATGTTATTTCTTTAACCAATCAGAATGATCATTCTAGATATTATACAAACACAAAATATCTGTGAGGATCTGTTTTATTCACTTTGTTTTTTTCTTTAAAGATATCTTTTACTAGTGATTATTAGCAAAGCCAGAAATTCAGTCCCAAATATATGTCGAGCAAAAAAAAGAATCATGTGACTGAAACCCACAAAAAAACACACACAACTTCTGAGTGTTCAGCTCAAAAACACCCTGAACACACTGCATCTCTCACACACACACACACACACACACACTCACACAAACAAACCCACACAAACACACACAAACACACACAAACACACTCACACACACACAAACACACACACACTCACACACACATACACACACACTCTCAAACACACACACACACAATGCTTATCCCTCTCAGACCAAAAATAAAAACCTGTGAGAATTCACTCCTACACACACACACACACACACATCCCCCAACCCGCCTTCCACCAGGCTGACATCAAAGGCACCAAACCAATTAACATTTTCTCCAAACCAGAGCAGAAAAAATCACCCCCAACCTCCTCATTAACATAATCTGCTCATCGCTAATCATATTAACCAAACCTCTGTATCCACACACACACACATAAACACAAACACACACACCTGAAACTGCTCTTTAAATTGTCTGCCAAAAAAGGCTGGAATGCAAACTGTCAGAAATGCCATTTCACATCACTAACACACACTCACACACACACACACACACACACACACACACACACACACACACACACAGATCTACAGAATATATGAGAGCACTGCTGTAGGAAAGCTTGTGCTCTAAAACATTGAAATAAACACTGTGAATTCTCAGAGTTTACAATAATCATAATCTGAAATGGATTCGATACAGAGAATCTTTAAGAATCTGCTTGGTGAGTTTAAAAGTGTTTACACCGTGTTCCAAATTATTATACACGTGATATTTTCCTCACATTTTCTTATATGGTGAAAAATGGTCGATGCAAATGACAGTCGGTATAATAAAAGTTATCACCTGTATAAATAGAATTGTATTGAACAAACCTCCCGATGAAAACAGTTATTCTTAAATAACTCAAAATGCACAGTTCCACATTATTAAGTTTATAAAATTATTTTATAGGTTGTAAAAAACAGAAAATTGTCATTTTTTGGATTAACAGCAGTGAATCATCACATTTACTAAAATCAAAAGCTATTTCAGTCAACAACATCCTAACAGGCCAAGTTAAATATTAATATAGAAACCCTTCTTTAATATAACCTTTACAATACTTTCATTTTGCTAAGTGCGGACCACGCCTAAAGAAGTAGAGAAAGAAGAAGGAAAAAGGGGAGGGAACTCAGGGAAATTTGGGCTGGAGTTCTGAACTGCATGCTTGAAGAAGCGTGCAGTTATATCCCCAAAATTGGAGCTTGTGTGGAAGCTAGTTTGGAATGAGCCTGTCTCAAACCGTCTGGTTGGGAACGGATGTATAGGTTATAAGCTTGGGAAGACCACCGGCCGGGGAGCTTGATCGTGTGCTCGGAGATTCCTTGTCTGGAGGCGTTGGATGCTGCACGATGTAAACGGAGTGGGCGGAGAATTGATCTGGTGAGTAACTACTGGGAGAAAGGATGCGACGGAGATGTGTTGGAACCACTGCTTTGAGATTATACTACTAGATTCCGTTGTGAACAGAGGATCTAAAGGTGATGCTTGTTGAAAGAGGCGGAGATTAAGTGGTGGACGAGTGGTTCGTACGGGCTGAGGGGTGAGTCAAGTTTGAATAGATAGAGGATCGTGGTTTTTGCCAATTTGGTCCGTTTGCTTCATTCTTGAAGGTAAGGGTATCTGAGTCAAGGATGATGAGATCTGAAATTAGGGGCTGAGAAGGAGTTGTGGGAGATTTTAAGGGAAGTAAATTCTGAGCATCTGAGGAATCTAAGTAGAAGGACGGCTGAAAGGATGGTTTGTTGAGCTTGGAAGATCAGTTCGTTTACACGGGGGTTAGGTGAAGTGTAGTTTGTGAAAATGAAGGTACCGAGGTTGGGTTGCATTTGCATGCGGAGCCAAGGATCTGAATTTCTGTAACTGAAAATGAAAAAGAATAGAATTAAATTCTATCAGCGATAGAATTAAATGGACCTGAGGTGTGAACAGCTTTAGTGGTGAACTGATGCTTAATGGAGTGCCAAGTGAGACAACGGATAAAAGGCAAGATTTCTAGCGATTTGGAGCAACTTTTTTTTTTTTTTTTTTTTTGATGTGGACTGCGGCGAGATTGATCAGAGTGGAGTAGAATAGATTGACATTCATGTCCCCAAAGGAGGGCAGCGACGAGGACCGCATATAAGTCCAGAGAGCGCAGAAGAATCGCGCGGCGGAGCAGATGAAGTTCTCCGGCCAAGCAGAAGCGACCAGAGGAAGGAGCGGCATCTGTGAATAGCTTAATGTCAAAAGAGCTGGAAGCTGCATTGGCGTAGAAGAAAAGCCCGTTCGATTGCAGAGGAGGCACAGCCAGAAATGGAGCTCTGACGTGCAGTATCAGTTGAGCATAACGAATGGTGGAGGGCTCGGACGAAAAAGCCAAGCGGAGGAGGCGGGAAATGAAAGAACGACCCTGGGTTCGATTTTGGGTTGTGAATAAAGTGGCCGAGGGGGGAAAGACGGTGCTAGGTACGGGCGGGGAGACTTGAAAGGAGGCGGAGTCCAGAAAGATCCCAAGAAACTCGAGAGATGTGGAGGGACCAACGGAGTTCTCCGACGGCGGGGCACGGAGGCGAGTGAAAGCGCTGGTCATGGCTTCAAGACCCATCGAGAGGGGCGAGGAAGGAGGACCGATGACAAAGTTACCCAGGAGGTGGAGCACGAACTGGGGCCCGTGTTAAGCAAATCCAGCAGAGCGCCTTAGCCAAGGAGTCGAAGCTTGTGGTTACTTTGCACCCAAAAGCAAGGTGAACTGAAAAACGGACTCTGAAAAGGCACCAGGAGTCAGGATGGAGAGGGAGGATTTTGAAAGCCGAAACCACGTCAGCCTTAGACAGCCAGGCCCATCGCGGGATGGGGAGCTTCGTCCCGCAAACACACGTCAATGAAGTTCTAGATCCGGGCGTCTTGGAATGTAGCAGGGTTCCAGTGTTGGAGATGAACAGCAGTGCGAGCTGAGAGGGGGCGGCGCTGTAGATGGAGAATGAAGGTCATGAAGCTCCAGCAAGGAGCTGAGCGGGTGCTGCAGCCCGGTGAGAAACGGCGAGAGAGGAGGCGGGGAGAGAATTGACGGAGTAAAGGAAGGAGAAAGGCTGGCTGGAAGGGACGGGTTGGAGAATAGTGTTGCCAACTGCTCAGTAAGGAAAGTAGCCATTGGCTGCAATTTGTGATTAAAACCCCTTAAATGTTAGAAATGTTACAAATGAACTCTAACAAATGAACTACGTCTGTTGCTTTTATAAATAGGCAGAGACTTCTGAAAATAACTCCATTTTAACGTAAATTACATGATTAAGTTTTTTTTTTTTTGACAGTCAGCGGCGGCTTTAGGTATGCGCAGTTCGTTGCAGCGTGTTTGAAGAGCGGTGTGGACGACAGGGGCGCAAGAGCTGCAGCGGCGGCGAGTTGAGCGGGTGACGTCATCAGGCCGCGACGCCGGTGCGGCTCATGTGCGCTGTTCAGAGGTTCAGTGAAAAGTTCCGCTTTTGGAGCAGAACGGGGGAAAGGGACGCCGCGGTCCTTCAAAAACCCGCTGCAGCTTAACAACAGTCCAATCGGACATGCGAGGAGGCTGGGACTTACTAGGAGAGAGGGGCCCAGGGCCGGCGAGGCCGGCCGAGGAAGACGGGCATCCGGAGCGGCGAGCCCGCGCAGGAGGAGTAGGGGAAGGGGGAGAAGAGCGGCGGGAGTGCTGAGATCCGGGGGTGCACTGGTGAGGACGACCGACCCGGGAGGAAGAATAAGCAGTAGCCGGAGTAGAACCAGGAGTAGCCGGAATGGAGATTACGGAATTCAGACGACGAGCCCGGCGAGGTGGAGCAGGAGTGGAGACAGGCTGGCTAGGAGGGAAGAGGTCCTCGTCGGAGGCGGTGAGTTAAAGGTCCATGACGGAGAACAAGCTAATGCTAGCAGGTGGGTGCGGCAGATTCGACTGATGCGAACTTTCGTCACGAGAGATAGTTAGTTAGGGGAGGTATTTATAGGACGGGGTGATTGATACGGGGTGGAGTTAGAATGTAGAGTTCGGGCGTGGTCCTTCTCCCAAACTTTTGTTATTACATAACATCATATATTGAACTGTGGGTTTTTGGAGAGTTTCTGCGTGAATTTCTTTGCATGATGTCAGAATCGCCTCCCAGAGCTGCTGCTTTAATGTGATCTGCATCCCGCCCTCATAGATCTTTAGCTTGAGGAAAGAGTTCACACCAAGGTTTGTATGTTTATATTGAATTCTGTACATTAATTACAGTTAGTTTTGGTTTCACTGCAGTTTAGTGATACTGAAGTTGAGCGCAAATAAAGAACTTTACTTATCTTGTCGTGGGTGGAGTCTCCCTGTACTTCATGTTAATTGGTTTGGAGAATGTTGTCAGGTTGCCTTTCCAGGAATATTGTTAAATGTATAAATAGGGGTTAATCTACAGTTACAGTAGATACAGAAAACACCAGTTCTATTCTACCTACACTGCTGCACGATGCTCCTGAACACCACGGGGACTCAGATTTCTGCACCAACTCTTTTTCCCTCTGGTTTGTCTGAAGGCTGAGGACAGTTGGCTCATCTTCCTGTATTTGTTTTGAAAGTTCGAAACATCTAAAAAAGTGTTTTCAAACTGCAATTTTGGTTCGAACCAAACTGAAGTTTAAAACTCCGAATCAAAGAAAGCAGTATATAGAAGCACACGGTAAGTGTTTTTAAAAATTGGGGCCAGATATTCATAAGCTGGATACTATGTAACATATATACAGCTCTGGAAAAATGAAGAGAACACTTCCGTTTCTAAATCAATTTCTCTGATTTTGCTATTTATAATTTACAATTATTTACAGAAAATGAGAAATGGCTGAAATAACAAAAAAGATGCAGAGCTTTCAAACCTCAAATAATGCAAAGAAAACAAGTTCATATTCATAAAGTTTTAAGAGTTCTGAAATCAATATTTGATGGAATAACCCTGGTTTTTAATTTTTTCACCGTTTTTATGCATCTTGGCATCATGTTCTCCTCCACCAGTCTTACACACTGCTTTTGGATAACTTTATGCTGCTTTACTCCTGGTGCAAAAATTCAAGCAGTTCAGTTTGGTGGTTTGATGGTTTGTGATCTTTCATCTTCCTCTTGATTATATTCCAGAGGTTTTCAATTTAATAAAATCAAAGAAACTCAACATTTTTTAGTGGTTTCTTGTTTTTTTTTTTCCAGAGCTTTATTTACGCATAGAGAATATTTTGGAAGTATTTCTTGGTGCTCACTCTTTGGAAGTGTGTGTGTGTGTGTGTGTGTTTTTGTGTGTGTGTGTGTTTACTTTGTCTAAATGAAGTCCAGCCGTGCTTTTGTTCTCCTTCTGTTCTTCATTTTCCTGTTTTAGAACCCAGATCTGCTCCAGTCAGAATTTCAGCTCTTTCTCTGCTCTCATCTCACACCAGTTCCAGACCCGCCTCCCTGTTATCAGCATTACTTAACTCTTTCAATTAAGATCAGGAGATTAGAGAAGCTCAGCTGGAGCTCAGAGTTCAGAGATTTTCATCACAAACTGTATCAGCTTCTCCAATCCTCAAAAACAACCAGAAAAACCAAACCCAATAACACACGTACCATCTACCAAACCCTCACACACATCTACCAAACCCCCTCACACATCTACCAAACCCCCACACCTCTACCAAACCCTCACACATCTACCAACCCTTCCCACACATCTACCAAACCCTCACACATCTACCAATCCTTCCCACACATCTACCAAACCCTCACACATCTACCAACCCCCACACATCTACCAACCCCCTCACACATCTACCAAACCCCCACACATCTACCAAACCCTCACACACATCTACCAACCCCCTCACACATCTACCAATCCTTCCCACACATCTACCAAACCCTCCCATCATAACTACCAAACCCTCACACATCTACCAATCCTTCCCACACATCTACCAAACCCTCAGACACATCTACCAAACCCTCACACACATCTACCAAACCCTCACACATCTACCAACCCCCACACATCTACCAACCCCCCTCACACATCTACCAAACCCCCACACATCTACCAAACCCTCACACACATCTACCAAACCCTCACACACATCTACCAAACCCTCACACATCTACCAATCCTTCCCACACATCTACCAAACCCTCCCATCATAACTACCAAACCCTCACACATCTACCAATCCTTCCCACACATCTACCAAACCCTCACACACATCTACCAAACCCTCACACACATCTACCAAACCCTCACACATCTACCAACCCCCACACATCTACCAACCCCCCTCACACATCTACCAAACCCCCACACATCTACCAAACCCTCACACACATCTACCACACCCTCACACATCTACCAATCCTTCCCACACATCTACCAAACCCTCCCACACATCTACCAAACCCTCACACATCTACCAAACCCTCACACATCTACCAAACCCCCACACATCTACCAACCCCCTCACACATCTACCAAACCCCCACACATCTACCAAACCCCCACACATCTACCAAACCCTCACACACATCTACCAACCCCCTCACACATCTACCAAACCCTCACACATCTACCAAACCCTCACACACATCTACCAAACCCTCACACATCTACCAAACCCCCACACATCTACCAAACCCCCACACATCTACCAAACCCTCACACACATCTACCAAACCCCCACACATCTACCAAACCCTCACACACATCTACCAACCCCCTCACACATCTACCAAACCCTCACACATCTACCAAACCCCCTCACACATCTACCAAACCCCCACACATCTACCAAACCCTCACACACAGCTACCCAAACCCCCACACCTCTACCAACCCCCTCACACATCTACCAACCCCCTCACACATCTACCAAACCCCCACACATCTACCAAACCCTCACACACATCTACCAAACCCCCACACCTCTACCAACCCCCTCACACATCTACCAAACCCCCACACATCTACCAAACCCTCACACACATCTACCAACCCCCTCACACATCTACCAAACCCCCACACATCTACCAAACACCCACACACATCTACCAAACCCCCACACATCTACCAAACCCCCACACATCTACCAACCCCCCTCACACATCTACCAAACCCCCACACATCTACCAAACCCTCACACACATCTACCAACCCCCTCACACATCTACCAAACCCCCACACATCTACCAAACCCTCACACACATCTACCAACCCCCCACACCTCTACCAACCCCCTCACACATCTACCAAACCCCCACACATCTACCAAACCCTCACACACATCTACCAACCCCCTCACACATCTACCAAACCCCCATACACATCTACCAAACCCCCACACATCTACCAAACCCCCACACATCTACCAAACCCTCACACACATCTACCAACCCCCTCACACATCTACCAAACCCCCACACACATCTACCAAACCCCCACACATCTACCAAACCCCCACACATCTACCAAACCCTCACACACATCTACCAACCCCCTCACACATCTACCAAACCCCCACACCTCTACCAAACCCCCACACACATCTACCAAACCCCCACACCTCTACCAAACCCCCACACACATCTACCAAACCCCCACACCTCTACCAACCCCCTCACACATCTACCAAACCCCCACACATCTACCAAACCCCCACACACATCTACCAACCCCTTCACGCATCTACCAAACCCCCACACATCTACCAAACCCCCACACACATCTACCAAACCCCCACACCTCTACCAACCCCCTCACACATCTACCAAACCCCCACACATCTACCAAACCCTCACACACATCTACCAACCCCCTCACACATCTACCAAACCCCCACACATCTACCAACCCCCTCACACATCTACCAAACCCCCACACACATCTACCAAACCCCCACACATCTACCAAACCCCCACACATCTACCAAACCCTCACACACATCTACCAACCCCCTCACACATCTACCAAACCCCCACACCTCTACCAAACCCCCACACACATCTACCAAACCCCCACACCTCTACCAAACCCCCACACACATCTACCAAACCCCCACACCTCTACCAACCCCCTCACACATCTACCAAACCCCCACACATCTACCAAACCCCCACACACATCTACCAACCCCTTCACGCATCTACCAAACCCCCACACATCTACCAAACCCCCACACACATCTACAAAACCCCCAAACCTCTACCAACCCCCTCACACATCTACCAAACCCCCACACATCTACCAAACCCCCACACACATCTACCAACCCCCTCACGCATCTACCAAACCCCCACACATCTACCAAACCCCCACACACATCTACCAAACCCCCACACCTCTACCAAACCCCCACACACATCTACCAAACCCCCACACATCTACCAAACCCCCACACATCTACCAAACCCCCTCACACCTCTACCAAACCCCCACACACATCTACCAAACCCCCACACATCTACCAAACCCCCACACATCTACCAAACCCCCTCACACATCTACCAAACCCCCACACATCTACCAAACCCTCACACATCTACCAAACCCCCACACATCTACCAACCCCCTCACACATCTACCAAACCCCCACACATCTACCAAACCCCCTCATACATCTACCAAACCCTCACACATCTACCAAACCCCAACACCTCTACTAAACTCACACACATCTACCAAACCCTCACACATCTACCAAACCCCCACACATCTACCAAACCCTCACACATCTACCAAACCCCCACACATCTACCAACCCCCTCACACATCTACCAAACCCCCACACATCTACCAAACCCCCTCATACATCTACCAAACCCTCACACATCTACCAAACCCCAACACCTCTACTAAACTCACACACATCTACCAAACCCTCACACATCTACTAAACTCTGACACATCTACTAAACCCTCACACATCTATTAAACCCCCACACATCTGCCACACTGCTGCACATCTGCCAAACTCCCGGACATCTCTCAAATTCCCACACATCTGCCAAAATCTGACACATTTGATAACTCCCACACATCTACCAACTGCCCACACATCTAGTTAACTCCCACATATGCTAAACCCTCACACATCTACTAAACTCACACACATCTACCAAATCCTTACATATCTACCAAACCTCCACACGTCTACCAAACTCTCACACATCTACCTTATTTCAACACATCTGCCCAACCCCAAACATCCAACAAACCTCCACACACCTGTAAAACCGACACAACTACCAAATCTCCATACATCTACCAAACCCCCTCATACATCTACCAAACCCCAACACATCTACCAAACCCTCACACATCTACCAAACTCCAACACCTCTACTAAACTCCCACACATCTACCAAACCTTGAGAAGATGTGGTGGAGCTTTGTCTCTTGTCTCACAGTCTGTACTAATCTTCAGTCTCTCAGAACTATCAAGATGAAAATGATCTTTTATCTTCTCTTTAAGTGTTATAGTGCTTTACACCCCTGAACTCCGTAATTTACACCCGGTTTAGATCCTGAACCGAGACATTAATCCCACAGCTCTGAGGAAATAAACACACGCTGGGGTTTACATTTACTCACTGTGTAATCACTCTGAACCAAACTTGCAGGCCTGCAAGAAAAGAGGCTACGCTCATCCACACTCACACACACACACATAAACACACACTCACACACACACATAAACACACACTCACACACACAACACGACTCTTTTTAGCTGGATACAATTACCACAGAATGTGTGTTGAAACTAAAATGTACATAACACTAACAGGAAGTGCGTCCAGTTTCCACTAAATGAATCTACACTCCTCCTGATCACCAGCAGCCTTTACTGGAAACAATCCGAAACATTAAATAACAGCTTTAGATGATCTCAATTACCTCTAATCATATACACAAACACAGCGCAGGTCCTGATGAGAGTGAGCGGTGGTGCAGCAGTAGTGCAGTCTGTTGTGAACAGAATCAGTTTATGATCAGGTAAAGGAGAGATCATTAGGTGTGTACCTATTACAAACCATCACACCTGGAATCACTCCGGCTATCACTCACACCATCAATGCCTCCTTAACGGCTGGTGTTTTCCCAACCGCTTTCAAACAAGCACATGTGACACCACTGCTTAAAAAGCCTTCTCTCAACCGACCCCGCCCAGGTTGATAACTACAGACCGGTAGAGAGCCCTTTCTCTCTAAAACACTCGAGAGAGCAGTTTTAAATCAGGTCTCTGGCTTCCTCTCCCAGAATGACCTCCTGGACCAGAACCAATCTGGGTTCAAAAAAGTACACTCTACCGAGACGGCTCTGTTGTCTGTGACTGAAGCGTTGAAAACTGCTAGAGCTGCAGGCCAGTCCTCAGTGCTCATTCTGCTGAACCTCTCAGCCGCCTTCGACACGGTCAACCACGACTTCCTCCTAACTATACTTTCAAACATGGGGATCTCAGACGATGTGCTGTCATGGTTCAGATCATACCTCACTGGGCGCTCGTTCAAGGTGTCGTGGCAAGGAGAGCTGTCCTCAGCCCACTCCCTGTCCACTGGGGTTCCCCAGGGTTCGGTACTGAGACCCCTTCTCTTCTCAATATACACCGCCTCTCTTGGTCAGGTTATCCACTCACATGGCTTTTCCTACCATTGCTTTGCTGATGGCACCCAGCTATACCTGTCATTCTCACCTGAAGATAACTCAATCTCTGCACGGATATCACTGTGTCTCTCTGACATATCCTCATGGATGAAGGAGCATCACCTTCAATTAAATCTCTCAAAGACTGAACTTCTGTTTATACCAGCAAAACAGTTTCCTCCAATGAACGTTGCCTCGCTTTACCAAACAAACATTTACAAAAAGCAATCCAGACTGTTCTCATACAGAATTCCCCAATGGTGGAACAAACTAACTTTTACTACCAGATCAGGAGAATCTCTCACTATCTTTAAGAGACTCCTGAAGACAGAGCTCTTCAAAGAGCACTTACTCTCCTAACACCTCTAACTAACTACCTTCTACTACCAGATCAGGAGAATCTCTCACTATCTTTAATAAACTCCTGAAGACAGAGCTCTTCAAAGAGCTCTTACTCTCCTAACACCTCTAACTAACTACCTTCCACTACCAGATCAGGAGAATCTCTCACTATCTTTAATAAACTCCTGAAGACAGAGCTCTTCAAAGAGCACTTACTCTCCTAACACCTCTAACTAACTACCTTCTACTACCAGATCAGGAGAATCTCTCACTATCTTTAATAAACTCCTGAAGACAGAGCTCTTCAAAGAGCTCTTACTCTCCTAACACCTCTAACTAACTACCTTCCACTACCAGATCAGGAGAATCTCTCACTATCTTTAATAAACTCCTGAAGACAGAGCTCTTCAAAGAGCACTTACTCTCCTAACACCTCTAACACACTAACTACTTCTAACCTCATCTCCTTCTTCCTCTCCTTCACTCCTCTATCCCATTATTTGCCTTCGACTTCCTTTAGGCCCTGTCTAAATATGTTTTTACCTTTAAACTTCTAGTACTTTATGTACTTCACTATTGTAAGTCGCTTTAAACAAAAGCGTCTGCAAATGTAATGTAATGTAATGTAATGTCTGAGTTAAAGCAGGTCAGCAATAATCAATTCAAATGACAGTCAGTATAACCTCATTTATGACCCGTAAAATATTAATAAAATTTTTATTAACAAACCTTCCAGTGATGATAGTAATAATT